>NC_053415.1:22255000-22527500 GCF_016859285.1 Xiphias gladius | reverse complement strand
ATGTAGAGGCATCGCTGTTGGTTTGGGGTTTTTTTTTTTAGATTCTTGCCACTGGTGCGGAAGAGAGCTTGAAGTTTTGTCCTGAGGGAGGCGCCATGTTGCCCCAATCGGGAAAAGCGCTTTAGGGGTCCGTGTGGAGGCCACGTCCGGACGCGGCAGGCGCAGCCCGTCAGGCTCGGCCTCACACCGTCAAGACTGGACTCGGATCAGCCGCGGCTGCACGTGGGCGGGACGCCGAGCGACCCGTGCAGCTGGTCGCCTCGAGCCGATCGCAGACATGCGAGGGGGGGCAGTGAGCGCGAACGAATCGCAGTGCTGGGACTCAGTCAAATCTCCCAAATTTCCATTTTGGAAGCAGATTCACGTGTAAATCGTTTTGCGATCAAGGACCAAGTTTATTGCTCAACTGTTAGAAGTCCCGCTCAGCAGGTTTCTCCAATATTCAACGAACACTCATCAGAAATGATCTTTCACGTTGGATGTTTTTATGTTAAAAACGCACATTGGCCGATATATCGTTAGAGGATTTCTCGGAAGTCTCAGGTCGACATCAGCCTCAGCGTCGGTCAGGCTCCCATCGAGCCGACGGCCGGTTCGCCCGCAGGCGCGTCGCGAAACCGGGGCCGCTGATGCACGTCCTTACCTGTCTGAGGATGAAGCTGGTGGAGGTGGTGCTGCCGTCGGACCTCTTCAGTCGGCTGCGCCTGGAGTACGTTCCTCTGCTCGCCTGGGGAGGTCAAAGAACACAAAACAGGCGTTAAATCCCCTCTTTCACTTTCTCTAACTCTCTTCCCACCCGCACTCAAGGGCACCTTCCCTCCAGCAACTCCATTACAACCAGCATCCAGCCCCCCCCCGCCCCGGGTTGACCGGACTCCGGCTCTTTCCAGCCGCCTCTTGTCCCTCTGTGATGACCTGATTATGTGAAGTCAATGTGTCACCGCTTTACCGGACTGCCACTGCGGAAAATCCATTCCGAAATTCTTTTGCACGAACACTGCCGGCCCCCACGGATCCGCTTCTTTTTTTTTTTTTTTTTTTCCTGACCTAATTTCACGCGTAGCCGATTTGTTTCGGTGCTTGACAGGGGCCAGTGCGGCAACACTTCATCTGATATGCAAGGGAGGGGGGGGGGGGTGAAATTTGAGAAATGGCCTCTCGGCTTTTTCTAACACTGTGTGTGCGGGGCATCCTGCCCTCCCGTGACCCCCGGAGGGCGACCTGGGGGGTGAAGCCGATGCTTCCGACCCTCCAACTGACTGACTGCAACTCCACACTGCTTTTATTCTTTTCATTCATGGAGGGATGCAACCTCGTTCACCCCCCCGCCCCCCAACAATCAATCTGCTGATTATTTTTACCGGATAATCCATTCATTGTTTGTTCCATAAAACTGCGACGAAGGCCCCGTCACGGTCTCCTGAGGCGCCCGAGGTGACGCCGCTGTTCTGTCCGACCAACGCTCCCAAAGCCAAAGGTCGAGACACCGGCTACTTTTGCGCTTCATTACGACGCACTATCGCTGTACAACGTATTGAAAACATATCAGCGCTTCATTTCAGTCTGTTTTTTTCCCCCCTCCAACTCGTTGACCTGTGTCTTTGTATTTGTATTTATGCAACGGCCACGGCCACGGCCACGGCCACGGCCACGGCCACGGCCACGGCCACGGCCACGGCCACGGCCACGGCCACGGCCACGGCCACGGCCACGGCCACGGCCACGGCCACGGCCACGGCCACGGCCACGGCCACGGCCACGGCCACGGCCACGGCCACGGCCACGGCCACGGCCACGGCCACGGCCACGGCCACGGCCACGGCCACGGCCACGGCCACGGCCACGGCCACGGCCACGGCCACGGCCACGGCCACGGCCACGGCCACGGCCACGGCCACGGCCACGGCCACGGCCACGGCCACGGCCACGGCCACGGCCACGGCCACGGCCACGGCCACGGCCACGGCCACGGCCACGGCCACGGCCACGGCCACGGCCACGGCCACGGCCACGGCCACGGCCACGGCCACGGCCACGGCCACGGCCACGGCCACGGCCACGGCCACGGCCACGGCCACGGCCACGGCCACGGCCACGGCCACGGCCACGGCCACGGCCACGGCCACGGCCACGGCCACGGCCACGGCCACGGCCACGGCCACGGCCACGGCCACGGCCACGGCCACGGCCACGGCCACGGCCACGGCCACGGCCACGGCCACGGCCACGGCCACGGCCACGGCCACGGCCACGGCCACGGCCACGGCCACGGCCACGGCCACGGCCACGGCCACGGCCACGGCCACGGCCACGGCCACGGCCACGGCCACGGCCACGGCCACGGCCACGGCCACGGCCACGGCCACGGCCACGGCCACGGCCACGGCCACGGCCACGGCCACGGCCACGGCCACGGCCACGGCCACGGCCACGGCCACGGCCACGGCCACGGCCACGGCCACGGCCACGGCCACGGCCACGGCCACGGCCACGGCCACGGCCACGGCCACGGCCACGGCCACGGCCACGGCCACGGCCACGGCCACGGCCACGGCCACGGCCACGGCCACGGCCACGGCCACGGCCACGGCCACGGCCACGGCCACGGCCACGGCCACGGCCACGGCCACGGCCACGGCCACGGCCACGGCCACGGCCACGGCCACGGCCACGGCCACGGCCACGGCCACGGCCACGGCCACGGCCACGGCCACGGCCACGGCCACGGCCACGGCCACGGCCACGGCCACGGCCACGGCCACGGCCACGGCCACGGCCACGGCCACGGCCACGGCCACGGCCACGGCCACGGCCACGGCCACGGCCACGGCCACGGCCACGGCCACGGCCACGGCCACGGCCACGGCCACGGCCACGGCCACGGCCACGGCCACGGCCACGGCCACGGCCACGGCCACGGCCACGGCCACGGCCACGGCCACGGCCACGGCCACGGCCACGGCCACGGCCACGGCCACGGCCACGGCCACGGCCACGGCCACGGCCACGGCCACGGCCACGGCCACGGCCACGGCCACGGCCACGGCCACGGCCACGGCCACGGCCACGGCCACGGCCACGGCCACGGCCACGGCCACGGCCACGGCCACGGCCACGGCCACGGCCACGGCCACGGCCACGGCCACGGCCACGGCCACGGCCACGGCCACGGCCACGGCCACGGCCACGGCCACGGCCACGGCCACGGCCACGGCCACGGCCACGGCCACGGCCACGGCCACGGCCACGGCCACGGCCACGGCCACGGCCACGGCCACGGCCACGGCCACGGCCACGGCCACGGCCACGGCCACGGCCACGGCCACGGCCACGGCCACGGCCACGGCCACGGCCACGGCCACGGCCACGGCCACGGCCACGGCCACGGCCACGGCCACGGCCACGGCCACGGCCACGGCCACGGCCACGGCCACGGCCACGGCCACGGCCACGGCCACGGCCACGGCCACGGCCACGGCCACGGCCACGGCCAGGGCCACCCCATACATCACGAGCGGAGTTCCATCAGAGGATGTTTAATAATTAAGCACGCAATTTCATCTCTCCCCGGGATCAGTCAAACGCTCGCCGCACCGCCCCCGGGCCCGAGCGACGGCACCCCGGGGGGGGGGGCCTCGCTGGGAGTGATGGCAAAACGCAGCGTCGGTTAAACCGAGAGCAGTGTGATTAAGTTCGGCGCTGTCCCCGTGGATCGGCGCTCAGCGTTTAGAATCAATTTCCACTGTTGCGTGTTAATATCGGGAGCGAAGGTGTTGCTCTCCCACAATGGCCACGATAGGTTCCTGTTGGGAGTCATATTTCTATTCATGTTTTTCGATGGGATGTTTGAGGGCTTGGTGTTCTTGCATCATTGGGCAGGAGAAGAGGAGAGGCGAGAACGCCCGCCGTCTCAAATGATTTTTTTTTTTTATTTTCCTACCTGGAACGCGGGCTTCTGCAGCCCGTCTCCTAGCCCGTGTCGGGTGTAGATGTGCCGGGACATCTCGGCCAGTTCATCGGTCCAGGGCGGAGGCTGGCGCTCCGTGCCGCCCCACTGGAACTGCCGCTGCTCCGGTGGCGGCGGACAGCGAACCGCCGGCTCCAGCTTTTCCTCCGGATCACGACAACAGAAGAGAGAAAAAGAAAAAAAGAAAAAAACAAACAAACAAAAAAACACAAAAGAGAGAAAAAGAAATGAATGTGGTACCGGGCTGCTCGGCTCCGTTCACCGCTGAGGATGTGTCCTACCTCTGCGGCAGACGCGCACAGATGAAGCCCGCGGATCGGCGGGACTACAGATACCGACCCTCCCCCCTCCGGTCCCATCGCACGGGGCTGGGGTGGTGCTGCGTTCAGGGACAACGCGGGACTTCGGGATGCCAGCGCTGCACCCGGACGCGCACGTACGACCGACAAAACGGAAAAATCAGAGTGTTTACTTAGTGAGCAGATAGTATCAGTTCGTTTGACCGAAATGCCGTAGGCCACGAATCTATACGTGGAAATATACTTAAACACAATCATTCACACATATCAATAAAGCATATGTAGACGTAAATAGCCCACATACATGTCATTTTACACTAAACTTGAGTTTGTCCTCAAGTTTATCCTTTACAGTGTCTATTTACTTCCACATTCCCACCTTCCAGATTATTTCAATTCATGTCCCCTGTTCCATATCCATTTTCTTAACTACTACGGCTACTTATGTTCCATTAAGACTCTATTACACATATACTGTTTTTTTTTTTTATATCCTTGTTCTTTGATTTCGTTTGGCCTAAATTTGCCAGGTTAAAAATGTCCCTGTATCTTTCACTAGCTGTTGTCACTGCTGCAAAAAAATCACGTAAATAAATGATAAATAAATCTCTTTATTTTTACGCAACTCATATTTCTCAAGTAAAAAAATGTGCACAGAATTTAGTGGCACCCAAGTTGTGCAGACTGCCAACAGATTAACCCCGCTGCAGGACTTTTTAATGTAGATTGTGGACTAAACCCAGTTTTTCTGAATTTTCTCAAGGATGGGACATTAAGGTAGAGAGCAAAGGAAGACCGGCCTATCAAAGGTCTTGTGTTATTTATGTAAATAATTTTAGTAAAACCAACTAGCACCAAGTGATCGTGTACTGGTACAAACAAGTATAGAGGAATGATGAAAGAAAGGATTATTCAAATGTAATATCATTAGGCCTAAAATTCAGCACATTAATAGCAGCCCTACCTATTTTTGTATTTATGATTAAAACGGTCAACATTTTTGTGTAAACGTTTCCGATATTGGAAGTTGGACTTTACGAGGAGCCCTTGAAGGCAGCGTAAACTCTTCCTCACCGTTCCAGCGTGACCTCGAATTTGGCTCCAGAGTTCAGGCCCATTCATTCTCTGTATGAAAACAAACAAACAAAAAAACACAAAAGAGAGAAAAAGAAATGAATGTGGTACCGGGCTGCTCGGCTCCGTTCACCGCTGAGGATGTGTCCTACCTCTGCGGCAGACGCGCACAGATGAAGCCCGCGGATCGGCGGGACTACAGATACCGACCCTCCCCCCTCCGGTCCCATCGCACGGGGCTGGGGTGGTGCTGCGTTCAGGGACAACGCGGGACTTCGGGATGCCAGCGCTGCACCCGGACGCGCACGTACGACCGACAAAACGGAAAAATCAGAGTGTTTACTTAGTGAGCAGATAGTATCAGTTCGTTTGACCGAAATGCCGTAGGCCACGAATCTATACGTGGAAATATACTTAAACACAATCATTCACAAATATCAATAAAGCATATGTAGACGTAAATAGCCCACATACATGTCATTTTACACTAAACTTGAGTTTGTCCTCAAGTTTATCCTTTACAGTGTCTACTTCCACATTCCCACCTTCCAGATTATTTCAATTCATGTCCCCTGTTCCATATCAATTTTCTTAACTACTAAGGCTACTTATGTTCCATTAAGACTGTAATACACATATACTGTTTTTATTTTATATCCTTGTTCTTTGACTTCTTTTGGCCTAAATTTGCCATGTTAAAAATGTCCCTGTATTTTTCACTAGCTGTTTACACTGCTGTAAAAAAGTAATGTAAATAAATGATAAATAAATCTCTTTATTTTTACGCAACTCATATTTCTCAAGTAAAAAAATGTGCACAGAAGTTAGTGGCACCCAAGTTGTGCAGACTGCCAAAAACAGAACTGGTGACAGATTAACGGGTTTGATTTATTTTTTTTATGTAGATTGTGGACTCAACCCTATCAAAGGTCTTGTGTTATTTATGTAAATAATTTTAGTAAAACCAGAAGCTCGCAACCACTAGCACCAAGTGATCGTGTACTGGTACAAACAAGTATAGAGGAATGATGAAAGAAAGGATTATTCAAATGTAATATCATTAGGCCTAAAATTCAGCACATTAATAGCAGCCCTACCTATTTTTGTATTTATGATTAAAACGGTCAAAATTTTTGTGTAAACGTTTCCGATATTGGAAGTTGGACTTTACGAGGAGCCCTTGAAGGCAGCGTAAACTCTTCCTCACCGTTCCAGCGTGACCTCGAATTCGGCTCCAGAGTTCAGGCCCATTCATTCTCTGTATGAAAACAAACAAACAAACACAACAACAACAACCCAGCAACCCTCCTAAAACACTGAATACCATCCCACTACAATAACTGTAGGCCAGATTTTTAAAAAAGAAAAAAAAAAATACAAAGAAATACCTGAAAAAGAGGATTGGTATGAATGTTAAAAGAATTCAATCACTGGTAACTTTGAATTATCTTTATGGTAAATAGAACATATTTTAATATACACAAAATATTTTAATAGTATTTCATATACATTTGTAGCCCAACGCAATCAGTTAGGGCTGATTTAGTGCCTGTATTCTTCACTTAAAAACAATCTGATCTCAGCAAACTCACCAGGACAAACGACAGGTGATAAAATCCCCTCAGTCCTCCTCAGCAGACCGCGCTACCAGCTGTGCTGTTTTCAGGCAACCCCGCTGCAGGACTGGGGGTGTAGGTGCCTGGCCTTGAGCAATTTAATTACAGGGAACAGTTTTTAAAAAAATTTAAGAAAATTAAGGAGCAGAAACCATAAGAGGAACGAACCGTGTCCTCTGGGTGATGGATCATACTGTTGGCTTATTCATCATACACAGCTGGTCATGAGTGCAGGGAATAGGAGAAGCTAATTAGGAGGACAGTCACTATTTTAATCATGTGCCTCTTAATTGTATAAATGTAATTACTTCAAGGCAGCCAAAGAAAACGTAGGGAAAAAAAACAAACAACAAAAACAAACTACCACTCCTCAACACAGGACTTTTTTTTTTATTTCAAAGAATATTTATATGTTGCTCTGTTACAAAAGCAGTTTTAAAATTCTGGATAAAAGAACTTTACCTGGAATATTTTAAATACACAGAATTATACATATCCAGCGGATTCTGAGACTGAAGTTACCCACCAAAGTTGTATGCATGTCATTCTTTGATTTCTACAGAAAAACAAGGCATCCAGTGGTAAATAACTGTTTACAAAGCTAAGGTGCAATGTCAATGTAACTGACAAAACCAGGTATTTTACATCTAATATACAGTGCCTTTAATATCAGGCGCTTAAGGGAAATATTGACAGTTCTGGCTAAAATTATGACGGCGGAGCTACTGCAACAGGATTGTAGATTCTATGAAAGCTGCTCCTTAATTTTAACACAAAATTTGAAGAAATAGCAACAGCAGGTTAAAACAAAAAAAAAAAAAAAAACCCAAAAAAACCCACGAGGTCTCACTTCTCTTTCATCATAGTAACAACAACAAATGATTTTTTCAAAACTTTGTTCCATTTACATTTCACCTGGAAATTAAAAGTAAAAGCAGACAGGAAGTAGGAACAATCATTACACATTCTGCAACCATGTACATTACAAATGTGGGATGTCGCAATATATATATATATATATATATATATATAAATCAAAGTACAGGCAACGTCATTGAGCATTTTGAATTTAAGTATATAGACATGAAACCTCTCAGTATTGTGCATTTGCATAAAACATGGACTCCTAATGGGTTCTGCTAAATGGAGGAGACCCCAGGGATGAAGATAAAAGGCAGGAAGGTACTGACAATAACAGTCATGAACAGACGCATCATTTCAGCAGATTAATAAACACACAGAGAGAGATCCAACCAACTTTTTCTCAGTTCACCCTAAACTCTGATGATCCTTACCCAAAAAAAAAAAAAAAAAAAAAATCAGTGTCATTTTAGTAAGCCGAGTAAGCCCTCGGACACATACACACACGCCAAAAAAAAAAACGTACATGTGCACAAACACACACACACACAAAACGTCGTCTTAAATATTCCAAATGCCACCCCGGAGTGCATTGCAAGGCGGTGGGTTTATGCAATGTTTGAACAAATATAACTGTTAACATAACAGATCAGCTACTGTCGTGAATGCTGGTGAGGAAGGAAGAAAAAAAAAAAAATTAATAAATAACCGCACACCGCAAGCGCCGGCGACCTGTCCCACAGATGTAATAAGTGCTGGCCTTGCAGAAACATCAGCCCAGAAACGATTCAATCAATCGTTCGGTGCAAACAGCACTAAAGGACAAAGAGATGGTCAGAATAAACTGTACCTGTCGTCAGATGAATTTCCCTACGTATTTAAAAACAAGATGGTAATTAAAAACCAAGAGAACAACTAAACGTTTAGGCCACGTTCACATTAATGCAGATCCATTTGCAAATGCCACTGAGATGTCAAATGGTTTTCCAAACACACACGCTAGCGCACTGGCATATCATCTGTGTCCGTGGACACTGATGGCTATTCATTGTGAAACAGCTGAGTTATCCCGGTCCACAATACAATGTGAATCTGGTGTTTCCAATCTTACTGACCTTGGGAAGAAAAAAAAAAACCCTTTCGAAAAGTTGCATTTCTGTCGGCTTGCAGGCCGTCTATACCGGACACGTTTCGGCCGTGTTTTACGGTCATCTGTCTCACAAGCACCTGACAGAACAGATTTACTTCAGTTTTGATGAATACAACTGTCTAAACAAGCCATGTGCAAAGGCTCAACTAAAGGCTCAAGTTTTACTTGCAGAGCTGCAACTCAAGGGATATCTTAGTCTATATTATTCACAACTTGTGTGTGTAATTACACTGATCTTGCGTTAGGCTATATGGGCCTACAAAACACTTCTAGTGCACAGCAGCACTGTGGCCGAGAGTGTCCAGTGTCGACAATGACAGGGGAGCGCAGCTGTGGCTAACGTGCGTCTTTCACAGCCAGTGTAAACAAGGTAGTGTGAACAAAAGGCCAGAGAGAAAAAAATTAGCATTTTGTCACATTTTTCTACATTAGTGTAGACATGGCCTGACCCTCTGTTGCCACTTCAGACAATGAATATGTTGCGTGGACTCTCAGATGGGAGTAGCATTGTGTTGAACTACAGATCCTGAACTGCTAATTTCCAGAAACTGGACAATAATGGCTCACTGACCGCACAGATGAGCAAACCCAAACTTTTCTTCTGTTGACCTGTGATGTTTGTGAAA
The DNA here is from genome assembly GCF_016859285.1 of Xiphias gladius. Classification (NCBI taxonomy): domain Eukaryota; kingdom Metazoa; phylum Chordata; class Actinopteri; order Istiophoriformes; family Xiphiidae; genus Xiphias; species Xiphias gladius. Next base: position 22,517,907 of record NC_053415.1, on the reverse strand, counting down.
AACCAGTGCCGCTTTCGGTCAACCAGGAAAAAGAAGTAGAGGACAGGAGAACACCCCTAGTGCCATGTTTAGCGTCACATACAGTAGCCGAGTCCTAACTCTGTTGCACAGCAGACCTGTGTTATATACACACATATTTAGTTATTTCAGCTTTCCTGGGGTGTGTTCAGTTCAGCTTGACAGGCACAAAAAAAAAAAAAAAAGGCCAAAGGAATGATCCTAAGGCAGTTATCACACACACGCACGCACGCACGCACACACGCACGCACAAGGTAAGCTAAATGAACACACAGCTAGCAAATGAAATATCTGAAGTATGTGTTCATCTCAGGTCTGCTGTCAGTTGGAGTTTCACAGCAGAGGCTGTTGATAATACGCTGCCTGCTGCTGCTGCTGCTGCTGCTGGTGCTGGTGCTGCAGCTGCGGAGCCTGGTGAGGGGGAGCAGCCACAGGATAGGACACGGGAGGCATGCTAGAGTTGTGATAGGTCGATATGTCCATGGCCACGCCCGCCTGGGCTGGGTAAGAAGCTCCGGCAGCCTGGTTCATGTACTGAGTGTTCATACCACTGCTGTGAAGTTAATACAAATTTGCCACTTAGTACCAACAGAAAATACGGAAACTGAGTCTCAATATGTGAAAATTATTGTCTCATCATTTGCATGTAGCAAATAAAATATGAAGTAGACCCTCGTCGATTTCAAGATCTTTTAAAATTTCTCGAGTCCAAATAAATCTTTGGTACATTGACATACTATGACAAAAGGTATTATATTCAAAATCATAAACAATGCAAATAATGCAGCCATACAACGAAACCCAGGGCTGGGAATGGCTCAATCATCTATTATGTATTAGTGAAACACTCCTGTGATGATATCTCTCGTTATCATTTACAAAGGTGTTGTTCAAATGAATGACATCAAGCTAGTTGTGGTTAAAAACAAACTAAATGAGTTAAATGTTTTTGTTTTTCACATGACAAGTTTTTTTCTGACACAACAGCTGAACAGATTTCATTGCAGTGAACAACTTTTGCAGACATTGGCCATAATGTGGTACAATTATTCAAAGTAACATTATGATACTAATTTCATCCATACCACCCATCCCTAATACAATCTGTATTAGATTTAAAGCTACATCCAGCTTGAGGATGCTGTGACTTCCTCTGGAACACACTCCAGGAATAAATATGATGAGGATCAGCCCAAATCAGTGTTGACAAGCAAGGTACTTGTACACCAATCATCCATCCTTTTTTGCTACTTACCTGCTTGTATCCTTTTTGGATAAGTGACAAAAAAAGCTACTTTTGGTGTTTGTGAAAAAAAAAAAAAATCTGAATAGGCAGAGAAGCAGAGAAAGCAAATGTTCATAAAAGGAAAGCTGTGTTAGGCTTTTGTAGGACTAAATTGTTTACAGCAACGGGGATCACTTTTTAATTATTTCTTGCATGTTAAATACAGGCTGACCCTCTATAACTTATTATCCAGTGGTAACAGTCACTGGGTATACTGGCTGCATACCAGTATTTATTTTCCATATCACTGTTCAAGAAGTGGGGTTATTATGTTAGTTGTGATTTCCTGCATGTAAAATTGATTTACATGAAGCCATTCCCTCCAAAAACAACAAAACATACACTATTATTATCATGAATAGTCAGACAAAAACAACTTTCTGTTAATCCCGTTTGGAAAACCGCTTCCAGTTTACTTTCTTTGTCACAGGTTTTTCTCCAAAATGGCAACTTAATACATGATCAATGTCGCTAACCATTTTTACCACGGACCTCAACCTTCTAACCTATCGGAGAAAAAACAAACACGCAGTAGTAAAAACATAATTTCATAAAAACCTTGTAACATTACAAAGCGAAAGCCCCTACTGAGCAACAGTGTATTCCACTGACATAACCAGCGCTCATCTGTCCTGTTATCTACCCATTACTCAAAAGTAGTAGCTTGTTAATGCCAAAGATGTTGAGCCACCTTTATTAGTCATATGACATGACCCTTGTCAATATTTGTCTTCGGAGTGTCTCTGCAGAGTTCCTACTCCGACAGCCTTACAGATCTTGTTTTCGGTGGCGGGGTCTGTTTTTCTTACCTCATGTAAGGAGGCTGGGCAGCTTGGCTGTTGGCTGAGACATTGGGGGGCAGTGAATGAAGTGGTCCCGGCTGGTCGCTGGGCAGACTGTAAGGATGTGCAGCAGGAACCTGGGGCATCGCCGAACTCAGGTAGGGAGCACCGGCTGGTCCAAGGTAGCCCTGGGCAGACAAGAGGGAGAGGGGCAGATAGGCTTTAATAAATGCAACGGAAATCCTTGTAACACACTTCGTCCTCATTCAAAAGGTGTGGGAAGAGTGTGCTGTCAATTCTTCACCGGTCTACTGACTGCTCTAGCAACAAGGGAAAGAAGCGTCAAAAATAACTTAACATTATTAAGAGTGTTTTAAGGAAAAGATAAAAACACAGCATATTATGTATATTATATACACCACACGATGGCTTAGACTTTTAGCAAATATCTAATGAGGACTAGACACATAAATAGCCAGCCTCTAGAGGACGCTGCATCTCCAACACAGACTTGTCAAAACAAAAGTTACATACACTAAAAACTACCAAGCAAACAGTCAGTCACGCCACACAGAAATACATTGCATTTAAAGCAATAGTTTGACATTCTGGGGAAAGCGCTTACTAGATTTTATGCCTGGAGCTATTTCTTGGCTGGATGCAGTGACTTCAGACTCCAGAGAGAAGTCACTGTACCCATCCAAGAAACAGTCTAGAACGTGTTGTAAAACAAAAAACGTGCCGTTTTACAGTTTGTTTTTGTTTGGGTTAAACAAAAAACATGTAATGTGCTGGTGGGCACATTTTGTTACCTTTGGACAGAGCAAGGGTAGCTATTTTGCACTGTGTCCCTTCTTTATGCTAAGCTAAGCTAATGGTTGCTGGCCGAAGCTTCATATTTAAACACACAGACGTGACAGTTCTATCTGTCTAACTCTTGGCAAGAAAGCAAATAAGTGTATTTCCCGAATGTTAAACTATTCCTTTAAGCTCTTAGTAAAAGTTACAGCCCTACTGTACATAATAAGTACCAAAGCATAAAATTAAACTATTATAAATACTCCCATGTCCAAATTTTCATTCAACCCTTTCAGATGCGAGTTTCTGAGTATAAAAATCCAGAGTGTTTCTTTCCATTTTCTCAGAAAGTTAGTATCATCTACCTCTTTCCCTAGGTTGACCCTAGCAACACTAATAAAAGACAAGTCCGTCGCTGAATGTTTGGTCTCCATAAAAATGTCTGGCTACTGGGAGTTAGATATACAATAAGAGACATTAAACATTCTTAGATGAATTAGGTGTACGAGAAGTAGTGCTGCTGTGTTATTTTTCATGCATTCAAACGATGAAACAGGGCAGAATAGCTGCTTTGGAGGTTAATATCAACATGAATAGTATCAGGATTGTATTTTTGTAATTTTAAGTGCTCATACGCAACAGAATCTTTTTTGCTGCAGGTGCAGGAACAACCTGAGTCATTTTTACTGCGCTCTGCAAAAATAAAAAATGATGAAGGAAAAAAAAAAAAGCAGCACTCTGGTGAGTGCCTGCCCAGTGAAGTGGACATTTTTCTAAATCTCAGGGGAGAGACAGTGACATCAGTCATTAGAGAAAACAGCCACTGCCAGGAAAACCAAGGCAGCCCTCGACTCCAGGGAGGAAAAAAAGGCCGACTAAATGTCAAGCTATCAGAACGAGTCCAAGAAGCAAAATCAACTACTTCACAGGACAAATGCGACATACCTGAGTGTAGGGTGTAAGAAAAAAAAACATGAGAATAAAAACTAACGTATAATCACGTGACTGCTTTGAGTCATGTGTCCTCTTTCATCCCCATGAAAAAAAACAAAAAAAAATCATCACATCAACAGATCAATAGAATCAACAGACAAGAGTGGGAGTCTAAACAGTGCTGACACTCAATTATGCAAAGTAATTGTGGGTGGCTGTGCTGGTAGTTAACACACAGACTGTCAAACAAACATCTCCTCTTTAACACAGAAAATCCAGCTTTTCCATTTCTAAACCGTTGGCCAACATTTGACTGAATCCATTCCTAAAATTATATATGACTTAGCTGCTACTTTTTATTGATTCAGCATGTTTTACAGGACGGAGAAAAAAAAGGACTACATCACACCAACAAGAGTCCCGGATGATTTGTTTCGTTGCCCAAGCAGGTCTGAATTCAACGTATTAATCCTAAAGAGAAATTAAGCACGTTCATTTGCAAGCCTCAGTTCACCATCATGTGCGTAAGTGACCTGTCATTTAGACTGGGGACGTAATTACCTACAGTTCCTGCGGTTCAGTTAACTTAGAAGCAACACTTTCCCAACCCTCAGCTGCATCACTCTTAAACCACATTCATCTCGCTACTAACGACACTAACTCTTTGGAGCTCTTCAAATCCAAACCAAAATCCTTACCTTAGTGTCTTACACCAACTCTTGTCTTGTTTAGTTATTACTAAGTGTAAACACTATTATTCAGTGAGCCTGCCTCTGGAAACCCAGTCTAACAAGGCAGAGATTTGAAGATTATTTATTGATTCACAGGCTTTTAGTTTTAATGTCCTTTGAGACAGTGAATCTTTCGGCACAGTGCAAAGCTGCAAGAATAAAATATTTAGAATAACAAAGATTAAATCATTGTTAAGGTGAGATTTCGGGCAGCACGGAGGCCAACTTTAGTACATTTTTGTCTGACCTGCATGGCCACAGCTGAGCCAGATGGTGCATACTGCGGCTGCATCTTGGAGTAGGACGAGTAGAACGGAGCCTCGTTCATGAGCTTGTTGTAAAGCTCCAGAGCCTCCAAAACTTTCACATTTAACTCTGACAACTCGGAGTGTTTCCTGCAACACAGGGAGAGAAATGTAATGGACAGGGATATATTTTCATTTGTAGAGCAGTCCTAGCGGTACACAGCTTTTCCGACTGAAGCTCCTCAAGCATGGTCTTGTGAAGTCTCGACAGGCAAGGTACAATCATCGCTACCTTTATCTTAAAGTAGCTGAAATGGGTGTTAGATAATCTAAGACAACTAGCTGGGAATTTAACAAACTAATAATAATAATTTTGATAAACCTAAGTAGTTCACATATATGACACAGTACCTGTCAATCTCCTCCAGCTTCTCATCAATCATGGGATTCATCTGTTCACATGCACCTGTTCAGTCAAATATTTACAGTTAGGGAGGGTTCACAGAAACAGTTAGAAAACCACGGTGTAGCTCAGACCGACTGCAGTTGTCACCGGCAGAGCGGCTAGATTTAAACTAGCATTAAGGTTTTATACCCTCCAGCTGGATCAGCTCTGGGGAGTCAGGAGCTGGATCTGCAGGATCTGCGTTCTGCAGCAGTGCCAGCGTTCTGTCCATCTTCCCCTGCAGAACGGAGAGAGCAGGTTTGGGGTTGGCAGTTGAATTGAGAGATGATTTGGGTTTGTAAATATGTGAGCCCACTGAGGAGTAGTACCTCATCTATGAAGACGGGCTCAGGCTCAACTTTGGTTTCCAGGCTCGTCTCTTCAGGACTGGCTGACTTTTCCACATGAACCACTGTAGAGGAAAAGGTTGAGTTCGATCAGCAGCTCTGAAACTAATTTCCTCCAGTTGAAATCAAACAGCTGAAGAGCGTAGAGTATTCTAAAAGGTACAAAACGTAGGTTCGAAAAACCAGAGAATGTGAAGCTGAAGGGCCTTAAGTGTTCATTTTCAGATTCTGTGACTAGAATCACTGCCTCGCGGTTGTAGATTATGCCTCCGCCAACCAGTAGTGGTGCAGTTTGTCATGTCTGTCCAAACTCATATGTAGTGAAGACTTTGAAGGCATTTAATACAATGTATTAAATGTATTTTATCATAATTAGCATCTGAATTCTTCAGTTATGGCCAAAAACGGGTTTTGCGAGGTCACAGTGACCTTTAACTCTGACCACCAAACTCTAATCAGATCATCCTCGAGTCCAAGTGGACGTTTGTGCCAGAGGTAATGAAATTCCCTCCAGGTGTTCCTGATAAATCGCATTCACAGGAATGGGACGGACGGGCAGACAACCTAAAAACATAATGCCTCCGGTCGCGGCTGTCTCCAGCGCAGAGGCATAAAAATACCTACCTGTCTCTGGTTCAGCGTTCAGATTGGTTGTGACAAAGTTGGAGGGGAAAAGACCCACCCCTCTGTGGTTCTCTCCTTTCCACCAGTTTGGATCACTGTGAACAAAACCATGAAACAGGAATAAACATCAATGCATGAGCTTCAAAGAGTGAGCCACACTGAGCCCCTGGCTAAGGTTCACACCGATCAGAGCCATCGCAATATGAAATGTTGGATTAAATAAAAATGAATTTTTAATTTATGGTGTCTGCGACTGCTCTCCTAAAGTCAGATATTAAATGGGTTTTACAGTTTTTTCATGATATTAAAAATCTACGAGCGCTCTTGGCTTTATTTATGGAACAGATTGGACGTGTTATGAAACTGTACCTGTCATCCAAAACCAGAATAAGTTCTCCAGCTTTGAAGGTCAACTCATTATCTTCAGCCGCTTCGAAGTCATACAGCGCACGCACCTTCCGGACCTCCTGCCCCCCTCCACCATTGGTGTAGTTTGCGGGGTCGGAGGTCACGGTCGGGGGCCGTGTCTCTGCCTGCTGCTTCTGCTCCTGCAAGGACAGCTCGATGGCTGGAGGAGGCAGAGGTTTGGATGAGAAGAAGAGACAACGGAAGAGAAGTGGAAAGGAGAAGAGCGTATTTGTCAAATGTCCAACACATATGAGACAGCATTCGTCACTTATATTTATTTTTTTTATTTTAAGAGTATAAACATTTCTCAATAGAGTGATAAAAGGCAACAAAACTTCTGATGCATGGCAATGTGAAATCTAGTTGATAATCAATTTACAATGGTATACTATTTATAAAAAGGAGAAAATAATAAACCTCAAAAATAACACAATAGTTGGAAAATATGTATTTGTTGTAGAAAATTATGATTTGATAAAGCTGATAAAGGTGTGTGTAGAGTTGAATCACGGCATCTCACTTTACCTTTGGCCAGGTCGTCATCATCCAATGCTTTGCTTGCAGCAGGTGTGCTGACCTTTGTGGTAGACCCCTGTGGGCAATTTAGAAAGATAAGGTCACATCTCTGTGTGTGTGTGTGTGTGTGTGTGTCTCTGTGTGTCTGTATACATATAGGAGAGAGTTAGAGTGAAGCACTTAAGACTAAAAGTGAAAAACTGATTTCCAGTGACTGGAATGCCATCTGCAGTTCATGCTGGGGACTACATGTTGGTCAGAAATGTGGCTCTAGCCTTCAGACAGAAACCCTCAACACACCTGTCTCATTACTTTTTGTCCAAGGTGACCTGAGGCAGCCCTCTGACATGACAATGAGGTCAAAGCGGACAAAACAGGTCAACTGGACACTGTTGCCAGTGCTAAACAACAACTCTTGACACCCACATATTCACAAAGCGTGGAGTAATGCGTAATACTGTCAGTTGGTAAAAACAGAAAGTATTACAAAGGCTGGTCCTCGTACAATATACAGAAAATCTATCATCCAGGGGCAGATTTACAGGGTCTCGAATGCAGGCTGTCATTTACTGGGAATTCTTTCACTTTAGGATCCTCCTAACATGGCAATATGACACAAGAACCGGTGTTTGATTAAGCATTGATGGTATTGTGGCTGAAAAATAACCAAGGGAAAGTCTAGAGAGTCGAGGGATATTACTACTAGTTGAAAATATTAATTATATGTTTGTGCACAGTGTCCAAATGTATCAGTCGCAAGTGCCTTGAGCCCGCTGGTAAAGAGCACCAAAAAAATACACACAATTTTATATTACATTTGATGAGGAGGATAAGTAAGGCTATAGGTAACAGGTTTGAGGAGGCAGGTGTGAGTGAATCAGGTTTTTAAAGCAACTTTGTCCGTATTTGTACAAATTGATTTGCTTAAAAACTAAAATACATATATACATAAAAGTATATTAATATACTGTAGGAAAAAAAATGACCTACAAGTACAGTATGATTGATAGTTAAAGGTAAATACTAGGAAGTATTGCCACAGCTTGAGTCACACTACCTGCTGTCGTTTGCTCATGAGCTGATACAGATTAAATGTCATACCTGCTGCCTCATGTGCCACCCGCGCTCCATTAAAGCAGGTTTCCCAGCCCTCCCCACAACAGAATATGGAACACGTCACCACAGCCAAACGCTGCACAGCCAGTGGCGACACAGTAAGGATGAGAGAGCAAATTAAATTCCATGTTCTGAGTTGTCTGTTTATACTGTAAACAGATGGAAAGCGATCAAATTCATCAGTTGTACTACGTGTTGTACATTTATGTCTGGTATTGCACATTATTTGTCCAGAGCGATATACATTCAGGGGCCACTTTCTCAGACACACCTGCTAAAACTAATGCAATCCAATCAATATAATGCAGTGCAGTGCAACACCAATGCAAATGACAATCTAACCAATAAACATAGTTAAATCAATAACTCTTTGACAGTGTCAATCAAAACTGAGTAGTAATAACTTTGTAAAGGTAGAATTTATGCCCGAGCTGTTGTATTAGATTGCATTAGATTTTACAAGTGTACCTTAAAAAAAAAACTAAAAAAAAAAACAAAAAAAAAAAAAACTGGCCATTTACTGTATTTATCTAGATTTAATGAGTGTTCACTTATCATGCCGATCTAGAGTATAACTGTACTTAAGATTCTGACCATGAGCCCCAATCCTCTCCACTTGCATCAAAACCTGCTCTCCCTGTTGTTTAGCCGGATTAACACACAGATCTTGTCTTTCCACTCATATACTTTTGAAAGTGGCGTGACAAACTCAGACCATTCAACATCTAAAGAAGCAAAGCCCTCCGTAAACACACAGAACAAATGCTGTCAGCCACAGAGGGACCATTACTATACCACAGATGATACAATTGTAAGTCAGCTGCTTTACGACAACGTGAGAGCAAAGTCCACTTCAACCCTCGACACATAAAAGGTTGTTACATAATAAATCACACAGACATGAAACCAAGAAAAGAAACCAGACGGCAGCTCTGTCCATTACGATCATAGAAGTCCTGATTCCAAGGAACAGACACACATATCCACAGAATTATGTGAGATATGTGAAGAGGAAATTCCACCGTAAGCCCTTGCCATACAAACGCAGACAGACGACCTCCACTCAACCTGAACCGTCACACTTGCAAGACACTGGTCTGCAGTGAAACCACAGCCATAACAACAGCTTCGAGCTAGACAAAAAGTATCCACACACACTTATTTTGATATTGTGGTATATGGACTGCAACTCCATAGGAGGACTGTGGAGTGATGGCTGCTGACACATCACATCTGTTGGGTGATGTGCAAAGTGTGCAGGTTCCAATAAATGAGACAAACTCTTACAAAGCAACTGGATATGAAAAAAAATGCTGCTAAGTCTTGCTGTGGCTAAAAGGCTTTCCTTGCCAACAACCACTATGGCAAACAACCAAACTGCAATTCAGCAAATTAGTATTTACTACTGGCTTGTTTTGTTGTGTATGTAAGGGGTGTTCAAGACGTTTTAACGGACATCTTGGATTAGTTTCAAAGTTGGGCACTTTAAGCCTGAGTGTTAAATGGGCAACCAGATTTGAAGACAGTTTTGTGAACTGGAGTGGACTTTTTTGAGAAAGATACAAACTTCAGTGATGATGTGTTGTTGACCACTGATTTACTTAGAAAAAAGTTTGGGCTGTGTTGTGAAAAATTAGGTTCAAAGAATGTGGAATATGAATTTTTTTACTGAAAAATTTATAATCCAATGATTGGTTTAAAATTAATCACTGTACTATGTTAAAACAATGTTACAAAATGGTTGTAATGATGTCTTGTAATAGTGTATTTTTTGTTGTTTATTGTACATGACTAAATGTTAGACTGTATATAAAAGTCAAGATAACATTTGACTTGCACCTTGCTTTGTGTACGTTCTCAAAATCAGACAGACATTCTCATTCTGTATTATGTCAACATACCTGTGAGGATGCGGAGGGGAAACTGATGCCCTCCTCTTTCAGAGACTTGATGGTGGCGCCAATTAGGCTGAGTTGCGGATCCTTCTGGAAGTCTTCTGCCCACTCCACCATCAGAGCTTTTAGCTTTTCACACACCTTAGGGTGGGCCTGCAAGAGACATGCAAACAAAAACAGCTGTGATGCTCTCCACTGTTTTTTTTAATGCAAGAGGGAGACTAATGGCTGCCCAATAACAGGATTAAATGGCTGTAGGAATATAATTATGATTCAATTGGTGACATTTCAGTTAACCTTCTTCAGAGTGTGTGGGAATACATATGAGAGAATGAAACTGGTAAAGAATGTACAAAGAGATGATAGACGGGTATGATTACAAAATAAGAACAGTAAGAAAATACCCTGCTCAGCACACTCCGTACTTCACTGGCAAACTCCCTTGAACAGATTTCCAAGTGGAATATTTTGCCACAGTTTGACACACAAGCCCCAAGCAACTGCAAGAGAAGAAGTTGTAAATGTAAAAATGGGATTAAACAGCTGGTATATATTGCATTACAGCAAAAAAAAAAAAAAAAAGCCAATGGTTTTTCAAGATATTTGCACCAATTAACTCACATTGCTGAATTATTCAAAGCAAACATTAATGGCCAGTGAAGCCTTTGTCATTATAAATGGTTTTGATCACAACAGGGTTTTAATTGTCTGAATGAGTGACGCAGAGATCTAAGAATAGAGCAGGGCACGTGACAGTATGACTCAGACAGAGAAAAAAACTCTCATATTCCTCATCTGAGTTAAATCCTACATGTATGAAAATCTACCACTTCCTGTTTGGCTTTAACAATGGGAATATTAGATCAGTTACAGCTCCACTGCAGCTTAATTGCATTAGTGAGCACTTACTTCTTACGCCTAAATGGAACAGAAGAGTTTGACCCTCCTCAAATCTATTGAACTTTAATTTGCTTTTTTCTCTTGTTCATGGTGGGACTTTGTATGCTTTGGTTTTTAAATGCTTATTTTGAACATCTGCTGCAGAAAGATGAAAAAAATAGACATTTTTTGAGATAACCATGCTACTGTAGAGACCCATTAGTTAATTAAATTTTGGGTACAATTGTACAATAAGAGTGACATTTTGAGGTTATTGTTAACTTGATTAATTTATGGCTGTTGCTTTGTGAAGCACTTTGACATCAATTTTGTTTTGTAATTGCATTATTTTTGACTTAATAAGGTCAATCTATGAAGCATATGCATTAAAGAACTTAATATCGATTGGATCTTGGGTCCAGAGATTTTTGCTTTGGAAGTGAATTAATTCTCATCTTCTTTTCTACTCTTAGTTTGAGCATGTTATTTCAAAATATCTTTTTGATGTAAAATTGCAAAAGATTTAGAGCAGATTTTACTGATGATGGCTGTTACTGGAATATGACAATGTTATGCAGTGTGCAGTAGATTTCCTGATGGCACGTCTATCTAAGGTGTGTGTAAATTTGGTTAAAGCATAGTAACAAACTCACATTCAGGGCCTGCATGGCAACATGAGGCACTTTGTGGTTGACTCTCTTCATAATGGATCTCACGCTGTCCTTTGGTCTGGAACAGAAAAGAACAAAATAGAATTCATTGCTTGTACAAAAACTACTAAAAAACAAGCACAGAGATACTCTGAGATACACAGAGTATTTTCAAATTCAAAGTTTTATACAAATGTGCTGTGTTTAAATAAGCAGCCATCTGAACCACAGTGCTGCTCAGCTGCTACTGAGCTCGTATAATTCAAAAGGAAAACGCTTTTTTTTTCAGCTTACCCATTGGATGTCGTTCCAATCTTATCACAGATGTCCATAATGAGGCCCCAGTCATCTGTTGTGTTGTTTTCACTGGTTGCCTTCTCTGGAAATATATCAAACATAGATAGAGTACATATGGTCATGTGAGAAAATATCTTCCCTGGCACTGCTGCTGCTGCTGCTTGTCTACAAACATAATGTGTTCTTGGGCAGACATGCCGGTCGCAGTGGGCAATTGTTATAGTAATGAATGGCAAGCGTGAACTGTCAAACTTTAGAACTGCTTGATGTTGTATCAAAGCCTGTCAGCCTAAAGCTGAAAAAATATCTTGGAGGGATCCTGAGCCAGCTATATTTCACATTTTATGCTGGGAACTTGCAGGGTTTCCCCAGTGAACTGTTTAGTCAAGATGGTAAGCCATTCCAGTATTAAAAAATTTTAACTTATGATCAGTTTTTTATGTGCCAGGCTAAACAACAGCCACACTAATTAAATGGCAAGAGATTTTCTCTGTTGAAAAGCACATCTTTTTTTTCCTCCTAAAAGTTAATGTTTGATGTTCAGTTCATGTTTGATGTTCAATATTTTATAAAGGTGTATTCATTTTTATGATGGTAGTGGAGGTCGTCTTTTTGTCAGGTGCGGTAACCCACGTTTCTCTTTGTAATATTTAAGCAGCAAATCACTCAAACATTTCCAGCTCATAGTAAGCCCTGTCATGAGACTCATCATCCTGACTCTGTAACCCTCAGAGAGCCAAACAGGGCACTGTTGTCTGGTCAAACAAGAACTGTGGTGTTGCAGAAGAAGATAAGGGTGGTGAACCTGGAACTTTGCATACAATTTACATGACTGGACTGTGAGAAAAGACATATCAACAACACAAATGACCATGCTAACACATTCTACTCAAAGTGACTCACAGTAGCCAAGAGTCTTCAGTAGAGCCCAAGCAATTAGTTGATTAATCAAACAGTTGATAGACAGAAAATTAACTGCCAAAAATTTTGATTAGGGCAGCAAACTAACGATTATATTCATGTTCCATTAATCAGCATATTATTTTTTTACTTAATTGTTTGATCAATAGATTTTCAGAACACTGAAAAAGGCCCATCACAAATACTTGAAGCTCAGGGTGACATCTTTAAATTGCTTGTCATAACAGTCCAAAAATCTTTGGATATTCAAACAACTATCACATTAGACAAACCGACACGACAAATCCTCTAATCGATAAATCATTAACATTACATATCATTGTAAAACTGAATATCTTCAGGGTTTGGAATGTTTAAGAAAACTGCGATGAGGATTTTTGCCATTTACAAACATTTTATAGACTATCCGATTAATTGAGATTTAAAATAATCGTTCAATTCTGCCCCAATCTTACAAATAATCTAACTAAAAATCCAAATGACCTCATCCGAGATCAGGTGATCGTGTACTTTAGCCAGTCACGGTTTATATGAATCAGCCTCAAAGTTTGTTACCAAGCAGTCGCTTTTCCTGGCAAATGAACTGAGCGATAAACTTAGTAGAAGTTGTTGACAACCTGTTAGCTTGTGAGCTACACATTAACAAAGTCAGACTGAGACCTGTGGAAGTCGTTCTTACCAAATACTGTCTGTGATGAATACACTAAGGAACTGGAGCTAAGCTAACGTTAGCTCCAGGTGTTGTTGGCCCTGGCGTTAGCTACCTCTGACACACTAAAGACACCAAAGAAACGCCGCTTCACTTACCAACATCTTGGTCAAATGGATTTTGGGCAAACAAAGGCATGCTAAAGATTTTAAAAGAGTCACACTATTTGACGAAAGAAAAATAAGTGTGGTCTGTAGACTAACGTTCAACCTAAACAAATATCTCTTCCTTGTCCATTAAACTCGCACCAGTTGCTTTTCCGGACACTTGGCTGCCTTCAGTAATGCCTGAGCAGTATTTTTAAACGCCGGAGTATAGCGGGCAAATTAATTTTTCAACACGTTTAGTGCTTTGAATAATTTGAATACTTTTTTTATATATTGAAAGTACAACACGTTAACAAAAAAATCGTAAAAATAATTCGCACAATACTAGGCATTTGAGTATGACACCTCTGCTTGCACGTGTCAAATACTGACATCTAGTGGGGAAAGGAGGAACACCCCCCATAATGTTCAGTACAGTCACAAAGTGTTGGTGCTACTTCAGCACATTAGATTTGAAAAATAAAAAAGTGACTTTACGTTTAACGTGCTCACTTTCAGGTTTAGATTGAGGGGGTTTACACCCTTATTGGTTCAACAGTGTGCGCCTTGTAGCATCTATACGCTCTCACCCGATTAGGACAACACAGCAGGACAAGTATCCTAAACATTCAAACAAGGCAGCCAAGGAGGTTTTTTTTTTAAATGGGCCTGACGGGCAGAGTCAGTCACATGAACTCAATCCAAATGATCATGTGGATCACTTGCTGAAGATCAGGCTGAAGGCAAAAGGCACACAAGACGAGCCTGAAGCAAGGAAAACCGCATCTCTGACGGAGCGTCGCCAGGTTCTAATGATGATTGAGGGCCAGAGACTTCAGACAGTCAATCACTGTAAAGAATTTGACGCCAGCTATTAAATATGATGACTAGGGCTGCAACTGACAGTTATTTTCATTATCGACAATTCCTCAGATTATTTTTTTTTCCCTTTGGTCTATAAATCATCGGAAAACAGTTTTAAAAATGCCCATTAAAATGTTCCAGAGCAGGGGCTGACATCATTAAATGTCTTGTTTTGTTTGACTACAACCCCCAAATATTCAGTTTACTATTACGTAGGACAAGGCACCTCACATTTGAGAACCTGGGACATCAAAATTGGTCATTTTTGCTTGGAAATGACTTGATTAATCAGTTATCAAAAGAGTTGGCAAGTAATTTTCTTTCGATCAGCTCATCGAGTAATTGACTAAACGTTGCAGTTCTGAGGATAACTTTTAGTAAAGGGCCACTCAACCAGTTTAGTGGTGCATGTTCATAAAGTCAGGGGATTTACAAGAGACAGATTTTTTTTTTAAAGAGCTGTCAAAATTGATGTAGGAAAAGCCCAATACACTGTATCTGGACTTTCAAACTCAAAATAAACTGGATCCTACAATTCCATAATGAATTTCAGACATCTCAATATTTGCATATCTCACTAACTATGATGACCAGCAACAGATGAAATGATCAAATAAATAAATAATCTTAAAAACGTTTATATACATATATATTTAATATCATTTCTATACTCATTAGTCTTTGTCTGACTGTTTGTTATATCGTTTTGCCTTCCATTTGCTGTCACTTACAACCATTGACAAATTTTGTTGATAAACAGTCGAAAAGCCCAAAATTCTGAGTTTACTATCACTGAAAAGTAATACTTCACACATGAGACGCTGGTACCAGTAATATTATAGAATTTTTTCTAAAAAAAAACCCAAACAAAACAAAACAAACAAACAAACAAACACAAAAAACCTAAATGATTCATCAATGACCAAAATCGTTGCCAATTAAGTTTCAACCAATCAACTAATCACCTTATAATTTCAGCTCTAGAGTAGGGGTTGGTTTCTGAGTGCCTGGGGAAATACTGGGGCTGACGTATACAGTGGGGTTTGTCTGGGGACCAACAACAAAACTTTGCCCCAGGGGGGTTTTAGGAGATTAATGAAAACCTCTTTTAAACAGTTTCAATTAAAACGGACCATTATAACTGTCAGGGAGGTGGGAGTTATTGCAGAACTGTTGTGTTAGAGCGTATTGGTTTTAGATACATGTGCAGTAAGTGTACCTAATAAACTGCCAAGTGAGTGTAATGTAGTTCCGGAGTCTGGGACGCGCTTTAGGGGGCGCGCTTCTCAAAGAGAGTCTCTCCACCATCAGAGGAATCGACAAAGATCAAACGCTCAGGTCAAGATAGTTCCTGTTCAACTGGTCCCAATCAAGTTCACGGGCGCCCGGAGGGACAGAGCGGCCAGATTTAATTAGCGCGAATATAAATATTCAACATAAATACCTTTAATAAACTGATTGGGTCGCACACTGAAAGGACCGATTTTCAAGGTGATTTTTGAGTGAAAGCGTCTCAAAAGCCAAGGCGGAATTACGGGAGAGTGAACCATCTCGCTTCAGGACGACACTTCCTGGCCCCCCCCCCCGACTCGCTGAACCTGACAGCCGCCGTTGTCCGGCACCAAAGACCGTTGAGGGTTGCAGCGATGTCGGCCGCTGTTCCGGGGACCAGCAAGGCAGCCCACAGCGATGTGGCCCCGAAGAAGAAGAAGGGACCCGGTGCCCTGGCGACGGCCTACTTGGTCATTTACAACGTTGTTATGACGGCGGGGTATGTAGCGTGTTTCCTCATGCTAATGCTGCTGCTGCTGCTGCTTGTGTGTGTGTGTGTGTGTGTCTGCCTGCCTGCCTGCCTGCCTGCGTGTGTGTGTGCGCGCGGTTGAGCGAGACAGGACTGAATAATGGGAGCAAGATTTCCCCGCTGTAATGTTATTTTTGGATTATTAATCTGCTAATTTTGTGGCGTTATTATCAGAGGCGCTGCTAGCATGCTGTGTAGTGAAATACATTCGGGTGTGCTTCCCAACGCCCGACGGCTTACACAGATTAACGCTAGACGAGCAGCAGAACACCACCTGGCGTGGGACTGTAATTGTGACTGACCGGTCGCCACCCCATACAATACAGAAATATAAGGACAGCTGGTTTATTGTCTGCTGTCTGTCTTTTTTTTCTTTTGTTTTTTCTTCCAGAAAGTGTGGGTTGTCATCTTGCATTGTCATGTTAATTTCGCGGGGCAGCGACCGAGTTTGAGTTTTAAGTTACAATCAAATAAATGACATAGAAATAACTATAATAGCTAAGTTATTTCAAGGGAGAGGAAAAAGAGCCACCAAAAGGGCTTATTGGTTACCTCTAACAGGCCACGTAGGATTTAAATTAAGATGTCATTTTAACCGGATAAGAAAAAAAGTTAGGACTAAACCAGAAACAGCTGATTAGGGTATAGAAAAAAAGTTCATCTGCAACAATGCTGATAATGGATTAATAGATTCAGTTGTTATAGATTCAGCAAAACTGTCTAATATTCGCAGACTCCTCAAAAGTGAGGATATGCTGCTATTATTATTATCAGTTGCAGCCCCAGTTACGACACCTATATTACTGAAAGTTGCTAGGGGGGATGTTTGAAGAATAAATGACTGTTTGAGTAAGAAGGGACCAGTGAGTTTGTTTGAAACTAAGACGGGACGTTACCTGTAAGGTTTCCCTTGAAGAAGTAGAAGTATAAACTATACTTTAATCGTTCAGTATCTGCAATTATAAATGAACAGCTTTGGTATTTAGATATAACTATGCACAGAGATTATTTGCATGATCAAACGCCATCTAGAAATAACTTTTCTGATGGATGTTATGGGACTGCATTTTGCATTTGAACGATTACAGTTAGACTTGTATTAAAGTAGGCTGGATATGCACAAGATGCACATTTTATGACCTCTGTTGCCTGTCCCAGATACTTGCGTAAATCAAAAGTAGTGGTCCTGAACCACGAATTGAGAAATCTCTGTGCGTGTTTTATTGCACTGATTCTTAGACTGTTGCACAATTGAATGGTGGGTGTTGTTTTTCTCACTGTTCCAACCAGTTAGGTCACATTGTGTCCCACTCGGTGTTCATAGGTTATACAGTGCTTGCTTTGTACTGAGCACAAGTCAGGGTGTTGTACGTGCACGTTTTCCCTGCTCAAATGGGGTGTCTGCATTCAGATGCTGCTGTAGCCGCCGAGCAGGCCTGCTCAGTTTCTGCTAAAGTGACCCTATTATTGATCTGATTATTGAGGCCTATTACATGCAGGTCACTTTCTTCAGTCTGTGAAACCAAAGTGTGAACTGAAACCTCCGCCCTGCTCAGGTCTCCTCTAGCACCACTCAGACAGTTGTGGAGGGAGACGGGCAGAACCTGAATGGTGTAATGCATTGCATTGCACCATTACATTGTCATGATCATTTTTTAATTGTATGTGGTGAAACCCATATCAGTTCTCCATCCATAAAAATCTGGCTCAATATGAACTTTACACCTAGTTTTTAATATCTGCGTAAAAATCAAAAACATGACTCATATGACTTCCGATCTAATTAGTGGATTAATGATCAGAGATATGATGTCAAATTATGACCGCTTATGACCGATATTAAAATAATTAACATATTGTATATCTGCATTTGTGTATATTTCATCACATTTGCACAAATAGCTTTCCTTGCTGGCATAAATTACAGGTGTGAATGCCCTTGTAGTGTTCAAAATGTATTGTTGAATAGTATTTACTCCACTATAATAAATTTTAAGCTTCTTGTTCAACTGTGAAACAGTTGCAGTCCTGCCCGAGACGTATTTTCATCGCAAGTTTCAAATAAGCAGCTAACAGGGGGCCTTGACAGCAACATCCAACAAATGATCCTACTGAGATCATCTGGCAAATACTATCTCAGAATAGTATGTGCGATGACCATCCTGAGATATTTTCTTTTCCTCTGCTGTCCAGGTGGCTGGTGATAGCTGTGGGCCTGGTCAGAGCTTACCTAGCCAGAGGAAGCTACCACGGGCTGTACTACTCGATAGAGAGGCCTCTGAAGTTCTTTCAGACTGGAGCTATTTTGGAGGTGAGATAAGCACAAAGAGCCGGACGATTATTGACCAAATCAACCATCACAATGTAGTTCATTGAATGCAGTATGTACAGTATATATGATGTGGCAGTATTTCAGAGAAAACTATCATTTGTCTAATCAGCACTTAACTGATTTATATATCCAGATATTGGGGATGCAACAATCATATTTATTTCTATTAATCCAACATTAATGTTTTTAGCATTCGATTAACCTATTAATAAATTACTTCATTTAATGATTCTACAGGGCAGTTGTTCTATCAGCGGTCCAAGCAGTACACTGGAGTGAATGATTTATGGAAAACCACTGTCAGGATTTTGACGTTTGTGTTCATGTTGCTTAATTGATAAATGTTTCAGCGAAAATTTGGTTTATTTATGAATCCAGGACTTTTTCAGCTGCTAGAAAAAGCATCAGGTCAATAAAATCTGATTGAGTGTTGGATTCAGGTCTGGATGTGCAGCGGCACTGAATTTGACAGGCCTGTTATCTGTACAGTGTTCGGTATGTCCGCTGTAACATATCAGCCTGGCATGTTCGGCTGACACACACTGACACACACGTGTCTTAACTGTCCAGGGGCTGAGCAACACGAGGTGTTCCAGTGATCCTGTCCAGACACACTGTGGCTCAGTAATAGGAGGCTTAGCTTTGTCTTCCATCAGTATCTTCCATTCATGAAATGGTCCGTGCACAGATTGAACACTACAGGCACTATGGTATTAAGTCAGTCTTAACATTGTCAGTCAAGTTTATTCAGACACACATGACACATTATTTAGAAATACTAAGTTAATTTTTGTGTAATGAAGTTGTGCGCATTCACAAAATTCCTTTTCAGGTATGTCTTGAGATGTGTTAATGGGAAATCAGTGATAATAATAATATTTAGAATGGTCTCCAAATGATTTCCAGCATATTGAGTCATTTTCTCTTATCTTTTCCTCTCGCAGATACTGCACTGTGCTGTAGGTGAGTCTCTCTACAACCTCCACCCTCACCTACGCTGCTCTCTGTTACCAGTAAAAACCTCAGTGTCAGTACAGATCACTTCAGAGAGAGTATCAAAAACCATTTTATCATCACCTCATGTTGTGCTGTGTCTCTCATTCCAGTGAGTCACAATGTTCATTTAAGATATCTGTAATTACATAGTGGATATTATGATTAAAGTACGTATGGTATTAGGTTATATGAAACCATTAATCAAAAAATATCCACGCTTAAGTTTAGATTTTGTTGAGATGTGAATTCCACATATTTCCATTTTAAATTTGACTATTCACATCAATTCACGATGCCAAAATGATGTTAGTCATATCTCATGGCCTTTGCTGTCACCAGGTCTTACCCTAACCAAACACCGTCCAGGGATTTCTGCACTTTGAGGTGAAATTAAAAATTTAAGTCATTGATAGTCAGAAGTCCTTTTAAGCTATTTGACAAGTTATAGCACAGATGTACAGACAAACACAACCTTTTCATATTTGAAGTGTTTGCCAAGGAGAGAGCCGAGAAGCTCTCGTGGTGTTAATGTGATGTGGAGAGACCAGCTCTGGCCTGGCTGCCTCGCCGTGGTTCACAGTCCGATTTCTTCATTATCTGGGATTTGAAGCCAAAGCTAGCTGACCTTTCCCACTGCAAGCAGGCTCCCTGCTGCTGCCATCCACTCAGAGCATGCGCACACACACACACACACACACACACACAGACACACACGCACACACGGACACACACGGACACACACACGGACACACGGACACACGCACACACGGACACACACACACGGACACACGGAACCACACACACACATGCAAACCAGCAGCTCTAGGTTCCTCTCTACTGGCCAGTAAAAGATACTGCATCAACACTCCTGAGCACACGGTATTTCATCAAACCATTTGATGTGTCTAACATATTTATTAATAAGCAGAGCATCAGTTTTCTTTTTAAAACGCTTTTTTTTTTTCATTGTCCAATATCTCCTCCTATGTTTCCTGTTTTTTTGGACATGCTTTTTGTGGAATTTTTTTTTCCCAGTCAAGCACTCCCTTCTATGTGACAACCATTATTATTATTATTACCCATTTTATTTATTACCCCAATTGGGTTCAATTAATTATTTTTTCAAAAATTACATTTCATGTAAAATGCAATGATATATAGCTGAAGAAACATTTAACTTCTGAGGCCCAGGTCTCCAGAAGCGAAAGAAAAAACAAAAAGGGAAATTAGTCTCAGCAATGGCACGCATCGATCAAATTTTTCTCCTCGGATACCTAATTTAAATTAGACTATTACACATGACTACATATCACACACACACACAACGCCTTGTTAGGCTTGAACAACTTCCCATTATTTATTTGTTTAGTTATTTGTAGAACGTTTATGAAATCACATATTTACAATTTACTGCAGTATCTTAGAAAAAATATTTATTGTGAACAGACTGTTTTTGACTAAAACCCAATTCTTTTAGTTGGGGCCGTGCCAGTGTCAATACTGATCCAGTGTATTGGAAATGGGCATCGCTTCTTTTAATATCCAAACCAGGGCTCCCAATAACTAATTTGTTCATTATTGATGATGATTACCTTCCAGAAAACAGAAAAAACTGAAAAGTTCCCATAAAAACATTTCCATAGGCCCAAACTGACATCTTCAAACAGCTCAAATGTGGGGATTTGGTTCCTGTTTCTCAGATACTCACAGCTGAGGAGCGGAAAAGATCAGTTTGATTTTCTGTCTGGCGGCTAATCAAATAACTGACTGTTTTGGGAATCTTCAGCATCTAAATATCTGCGGAGTGTGCTCATCGTAACGCTTTGAAATTAAACTTAAAAAAAGCGACGTTCCACTCTCTGGGTTTTTGAAAATGTCCTGGATGTCTTGAAAAAAGAAAACATTGAAAATAGTGAGAACCTTGCCAGTGACAACATGTCGGGAATGCTCACACACACACACACAAGCAGACAAGCTAATTAACACGTGTGACCAATGTTCTTTCATCCCTATATATTAAGGGTTTGTCTTTTGTCTCGTATCCCAGGAATTGTACCGTCCTCCGTGGTCCTGACTGGATTCCAGGTCATGTCCCGGGTCTTCCTCACCTGGGCCGTCACACACAGCGTCAGGGAGGTAGGATGAGTTTCTCTCTCAGTCTGTCTAATTCGCTTGGTATGAACGACACAGCAATGTAAATAGATCCCGGGGTTCGTGTTCAAAAGTGACCAGTCGATGTACTGTTTGCCCTGTTGATAGATTGGATTGGATTAGTTTGGCAAGGAGTAAATCTGTAAGTAACGCCAGGAGGTCTTGCTATAGGGTTGCAGGAATGGATCTGCTGAATTTTATTACAGTGAATAACAATTCGTGTTTGAAATGCTTTGTTTCCTTTGTGTGTCTTTGTATGATGCTGTACTGACGTTTTTCTCAAGCTGTTCTCTCATTCCCTTCTGCGTGTATGTGTATGGAAACCGTATTTATATTGCGAGTGTGTGATCAGGAGTGTGCCTTTCTTTTTAACATCCTATTTGCATTGCTTTTATTCTAATATCTGAGGATAGTGACCAGCGGTCTGCAGTGTGATCTGATCCCTGAGCATCTGAAAACAAACAGCATGGTTCTGTGATGGGAAGTCTGGATTAGCCTACAGTAGAGTAACTACTGCGGCATGATGCAAGCCCGTCTGTTCCTCGGTCCTCCTCCCATCATCCCGTGTGTGTGTGTGTGTGTGTGTGTGTTTCTGCAGGTGCAGAGCGAGGACAGCGTGCTACTGTTTGTCACAGCCTGGACCGTCACGGAGATCATCCGCTACTCTTTCTACACCTTCAGCCTGCTCAATCACCTGCCATACCTCATCAAATGGGCAAGGTAGGAAACTCAGCCCGAGGGCAGTGTCAGAGCAGGGGACATTTGTACACTAAGTGTACCTGCTGAAGTACATGCCTGAGCAATCATTTCAAGATGAGATGATTTTAAAAGAGTTGTGTCAAGCCTCAATAGTTGGAGAATACTGAATAAATGAATTATGTCCGTTAGACTGAGTACTGAAGAATACTTGAGTCAGATTCTTATTCAAGTAAGATGCTGTGATTAGATATCTCCTTATTTAAAGCCATGATTTATCATCTTGATACTGTACTGAGACAGAAACAAATTATTATTTTCATTATTGATTTTTTTCTGTCAATTAAGCGTGTAGTCTACGAAATGGCAAATGGTAGAGAAAAAATGCCCATCACAATGTTCTCAAGCCCAAGGTAACGTCCTCAAACTTCTTGTTTTGTCTGACCAACAGTTCTAAACCCAGAGATCTTAAATTTACAGTGATATATGACAAAGAAAAGCAACCAAACCTCACATTTGAGAGGCTGGAATCATTGATTGTTTGGCCTTTCTTGCTCACAAAGTGATTAAAACGATGACTGGATTAGAAAAATAGTTGCTGATTAGTTTTCTGTCACTTCAACTAATTGCTTCAGCTCCACTTTTGCAAAACAACGATACAGATGTTAAGACAACATTAATCACTGATGTAAGTGAGAGGGTTGGCTTACTATGTTATGTGAAACAAAGACTTTTGTATGTGTTTATACGATTAGTTAATTGGCAGAAATTAATCAGCAGCCACTTTGAGAATCACTGCATTGTTTAAGTAGTTGTTTTTGTCGATGCTAAAGATACACGGATCAGTTTCAAAAAAACAAACCAAAATCAAGCCTACAGAAAATCTGTCCGCCTAATGGCATTCATCTTTGTCTACAACCAAGGCAACAGTTGTTAAGTGCCTCCCCCCCTGTGGTCGTTGTTGCTTGGCAGCAAATTAGACCGTCGCTATATTGGTATTTGACTTTTGGTTTGAGTTGCAGCCTGAGAGAGAGAAAAATTGGTTGTGCACCCGTGGAAAATTCAGCGAAGGCTCAGAAGACAGTGACTGGGTTTGGAGCGCTAGTTAAAGAAGAGGCAGAACTTTTTATTTTCTCTATTTGATCTTCATTCTCTCTGTAGAAGAAAACGGAGCTCAGTGTATCTCTCATACTAAATTGCGAGCTTTCTCCTCAGAAGGCCTAATCCCTCAACAGCCCTAGCATTAAAAATTTAGAGGCACGCAGAGGCAGTATTATATCCTTTTTATTTGCATTCTTCAACTTTCTCGTCGAGAAGCACATGGTATGGCCTAATATTTTTATCACATTTAGAGTTTGGATCCAATAATGTAATTTTGTCTGTTTGCTCCACTTTCTCACAGCTGCTGCAGTGCAACTTTGGAATTTTGTTTATGGTTTGGGATTTAAAACTGAATGCAGCCTTTTCACTATTACTTTAACGCGTCTCTGTCGACAGTTAGAATCTGCACCGTGTCGTTACTCAAATGCACTGTTATGGTGTTTAGATGTCCTTCCATGGCTGGCTTTCCTTTAAAGGACAGCAGTCTGTCAGGGTTTTAGGCAATGTTTTGCTTGAATCATTGCCTACTTGAATTACTTGTGTCAGAGCCTGAGCACATACTCAAACATCCCTCGTACCCCTCCACTTAATGAAAAATGTTGCTCGTATTGCTGCCTCTGGAAACAATTTTTTGAGTCTCTCTTGCATTTTTTTGTTTTTTTTTATAACGAATTGCCTTTTTTGGACCACATTCTTCATCATTTGGTTGTGCTTATGTAGAAGTGTTCTTCACCCACATTTTCTTCAAAGGAAAATGTGTTTTGTTTCAGTGAAAAGCACAAGTGTATGTTCACGTTTTTACTGGCCTATCACTGACATTGCTTAAGTTTGGAGCTGCACTGGGTAACGTGCAGCTTGTGGTGCAAACAGAAAAAAAGTCAAATCCTTATGATATCTCACTCTGTGTTTTGCTATTCATACCAGCTATACCGCCCACCCCTTATGTTGCAGAAGCATTGAGTAACGAAGCTGTATGATTTATTATTTCAGTCCCTTGCCTTCTCTCTCACAAACCCCTCTCCTGCAGGTACACCTTTTTCATTGTGCTGTATCCCATGGGAGTGACTGGGGAACTGCTGACTATCTATGCAGCGCTGCCGTACGTGCAGAAGACAGGCCTGTACTCTGTCACTCTCCCCAACAAGTACAACTTCTCCTTCGACTACTACACCTTCCTCATCCTCGTCATGATCTCCTACATTCCCCGTAAGTCAACAAACAGATGTTGCTTTTTTTCCGCTCTGGTAGCGACAGTAAACATGCAGCAACAATATCGTGCGCCCACTAAGAGTTTGCTTTAAATCACAAATATGCAGTGCGATGCAAAAGAAAAATTGGAGACATTTTCCTGTAATTGTGATTTAGCATCATCGGTATCTCCTAATTACAAGATCTTTTTCATAATTTAGAGAAAATGTAAACATGGCCTCAAGGGATTTTGAGTCGGAACACAAAGGTAATTTCTTTACCTTGCGTTATTCGCTTTTATTTGACCGCTTCAGTGTTTTTTGCAATCCCCGTTAATTCCCTGTGTAAACGTTAGTTATAGCTACTGTAGCTGGCAACAGACACAGCAACTGTGTGTGTGTGTGAGGATTCTGCTTGTGGTGTGTTTGTGTGGCAGCTCAGATTCTGACTAATGTCAAAATTTACAGGAATTTTCGGTGGCTTCCATCCAATCTCTTTCCTTTTTCCTCTTGTCTTTGCACTTAATTCATTTGAATCGTAAATGCTAATGATTGGCATGAATTTTAGCTGAAATACCTTCAACTTCCCTAATTTTTGCAACAAATATGCATCTTGCATTTTTCCGTTGACTGTGTTTGCAGTGATGCCACTTGCGTTCAGTTTGATCACCCCTCAACAGTCATCACCGTATGAGAATTGAATCAGGCAGTGTCATATATGATGGGATATGATTATGAGGTAATCTATCACATAATTAGTAAGTAATAGTTTGTCTCATAATTACGTGACAATGGAAGTCGAACTGGAGGACGATGCTTCCTGTTTCTGTTCTGTGGTGAATGCAGTGCACTTTTGTAGAGGTATCTTGCAAAATTATAAAAAGGAAGGAAGCCTGTGTCTTTTGGTCGATCCAGTTGCTGTTGTAGTTTGATGTTGAAGTCTCTCTTCCACATACTGATCTTCCTCTGCCTCCCCTCAGTCTTCCCTCAGCTTTACTTCCACATGATACGACAGAGGAAGAAGGTGCTGGGCCACGTAGAAGACTACAGCAAAGTGGAGTGATCAGACGGATCTGATCAAGGGCGAAGAAACCAAAACAACCAACGGAAGAGGAACAAAACCATGTCTGCTTATTGAAACACAAAACCCGACCAGTTTTCAAACTGCCAGAACGGGCCTGGCAGATGATCCAATTGTCAAGCATCGTAATTTTTGTCCAGCCGTTGTCTGGGTTGTATAGATGCTCACAAATCATGAACGAACTGGTGTTATTTTTGTTGTTGTTTTTATTTATGAACAAACTGCAGGTACTTTTGTATAGTCAAAGACCTTGCTGCTACAACGGTACTGTATTTTCACTTGGATACAGTTGAGCTGCCACGCGAGCAGTGAGCCGAATTCACTCACAGCAAAGCTTTGAACTAAATCGCGCACTAATAGAATCTATAACCTCCTTTTAAATAACACTATAGAAAATCCCTAATAGGTTTCTCACCTCACCCAGGGCTCGTCTTTTGGTCTTTTTAAGAAGCAGTTATCCTTTACTACACTACAGAAAGAATAATGTGAAGACTAGCACTGCAACTAGGTTGTCTGTAGGTTTTGCATCTACAGTTTGTTTGTTGGTCCAGATCCGTTTTTTTGTTTTCTTTCATTCGTTTCAGTCAAAGGTTTGATTACATTCCTAATTTAGTCCAATAAACCTTTTTTCATTCTGTGCTTGCATGGTTTTCTATCTGTTTTCCACTTGTGTTGCTCTTTGTTTGGTGTTTGCTCGGATGTTGTTTTGACTTGTGTCTCAGTTACACTCTTACTGGTCTGCCATTGATTATGTTGACTGTCTAAAAGCTTTAAGTTTCCCAACTTTGCCAGTGATGACTGTGAGTTGTGTCGTTTGGTTTCCTCATTGCTTGATGTTTACTAACCTGATGTAGCCAGTAGGTGATTGAAGAGACTAGTCATGTTTTTCCTTACCACATGCATCCAAGTGAGCAAAAATTCCTCATCTCTTCAGGTGATTGCATTTTTCTTTCTTTTATCTATTGAAACTAACTACTTTTAGCATTTTCAGCTCCATTAAAGTGATGCTTTTCAAACCACCCAAATTAGAACATGCACACTTTCATTCTTTATTAAGCTCTGTCTTCAGTCCTCATCCCATCTCTAATTAATTGACAGGGTCCGTTTGTCTCGTAAACGGGATGTGAAACCCTTTTATCACAAACGAACAATTAAGATATCATGGCTTGTAATGAGACACTAGCAAAAAAGAACAGATAGCGCAACATACAGTAGCAACAGTACTTTCAGAGGAAATAAGCTTTGATATGTAACAAAAGAAACCCACATTGTAGCTTAAATATGCGATAGATGCTTTATCTTTAGGGACTTTTATTTTGAAATACAGAGTGATTTCACTATACTTTGGTACATGAAAAAAATGGTGGTCATTCATTTGTATAGAGCTATGTGAGCTGAAGTGCTATTCCTAAGAGGCATGTCTCTGTCAATGTGGGAATAGTGCTCAAGAAAGAAGCAAACAGACTTGGTAGTGCAATCAATTAGTGAGCTCGTAGTCATGCCTTTTCAATGAGGTGAATTTAATAACGTACAGTACAAAGAGAGAACTGAATCAGAATAGGTCCACCTTTTCATTACCTAATGAAAAAAAGACACATTTAGTTTGTAATGGTCATATCTGATTGCACACCCCACAATGTTTTCTGTTTGTTTTAGACAATGTTATTATGGAAATTTTGGAGTTGTAATCCGGAGTACTCGATATTTTGTTGGGCCTGTTGTCGGCTGCTCTGTCGGAGAGGACAACATCAGGCAGAACGAGCATCCTTCTACTGACCTCTTTCAGTTGAAACGATGAGTCTGCCGCACATCTATCCCTCTGAGTACATTTCTACACCACTGCAGCACAGCCGGAGCTTCAACCGCTTGAGGTCAGAGAAGAAACAACAGTTACTCTTTAAATGGTCTGTTCACCCAAATTACAAAGCAAATCTTTTCACATACCCCTGGTGGTCTAGCCATCCAGATATTTTTGCTTTTTAAACGATACTCAATACCAAATCTCCTCCCTGAGATTTCTACCTCCACCACAATACAATGGAGGTGAATGGAATTTATTTGTGGTGCTCGCAGCGTTGCAAAATTACATTTAAAAAATTAAAACAGCGTCTCTTTTTAGAATCAGTGTCCCTGATACTTTGGATCAGTCATTGCCAGACACCAGAAAAAAATCTAACCAGCAAGCATCAATTAATAGCCCCTGTGTCCCCTTAGGGGTCCCATCCCACAGTTTTGGAACCACTGGTCTTGACAGTCCACCTACCAAGTGCAGCGAGGTCTGCGCATTAGTCAGAGTGACTAAAATGCTTGTTTCTAGACAAATATGATGCAGTCCAAATCTTTAAAATAGAATTTTTTTTCAACGTTTGAGTGCCTTCCTACCTTTCACATCAATTGTCTTGAGGTGGAAGCAGAAATCTCAGAAACGGATACTTCAAATATATCTTGGCGAGTCCAAATACCGGTCTACTAGAGGTAAGTGAGAAGTTTTTTTTTGTAAACTTGGTGAACTGACCCTTAAATGATTCTTTCAAACTGTGTTCTCAGAAGCTAGCGCACATCAGCTTGCCTCATTTGAGCAGTGTCAACATTACTGCTCAAAGCCACCTCCAAAACATACAAGTCATGTTGCTGAAGTCCTGCTTGCGGTCTTGATCATAGAACCCGTCTTGCAGTCCTTCCCCATAAATGGTTGAGCATGATTTCAGATACTTGTTGGGAAAGTCTTGCAGGAGCAGAAGTGCAGCTCATTGTAAAACTGCATGAAAGAGTAAATCTGGACGCCTGGAACGAAGATCTGTGTTACAGCATAACTTAAAAAAGAAAAACTACAAAAGCATGGCATATGTTACTTGAGAATTGGTTCTACTGAATAAAGTTTTGATACAAATGTTTTGCATGGGGCCAACTACTTTGTACAGGTATGAATAATGAGTATATATTTACAATAAACCTATAATATGGGAAGCATATTCACATTTTTTTTTATTGCATATACAGTGGCAAACTAACATGCACTGGTACATGTATAATGCAACATTGGTGGGCCCCTCTGAGTAACAGTGGACTTCTAGTAATTCATGGGGAAAAAAGTGGCTAGTTTTTCTATGTGTACCTTAAATGTACCGGTGACTCATTCCCTCATGCATCATATAGGTGGGAACATTGTCTGTTTTAGCGTAATTTCATTTATTTCCATGGGACAATGTTACAATGTCAAAACTGAATTGTTGCTATTGGATTTTTTCAACCGTTGAAAAACATATATATGGGGGAAAGAAAAATGTACAAAGAAAAAAAGAGGAGAATTCGTCAAGTATTGCTAAACCATCAAAAGTCAAAATACTGTCAAAAATACTGAATCATTTCCCATAATGCAACTCGATTGTGTGTTTTTATTAGACCCTTCCTCCATCCATCCATGACATCACTATGACATGAGAAGACATTATACAACTGTTTTAACAGGACGAGTATTTAAATTATTCTGCAAAGTCTAGGCATTGTCAACAGCCTTTATTTGACAGTCACAGTGTAAATGTGGACAGTGGATGACCCAGATGACACGACTGGATGCCCTAGTTGGGCGCCTCAACCACTTGGCTGCCATTGCTCTTTCGTTCCTAAACTTTTGATGTTGTCTAAACACAAGCAGTTGTATGAAATTTATCCAACAACAAACTTGTACCGGGATCAGAATCTATCTGATCAGAGAAGAGGTGATGAGAAGAGTATAAATCTGACTTGATATTTCCCGCCAGGCCTCGTCACTCTACCCATGACACGTGACGGTCCAGTATGATTCTTCGTAGCACAACCGTGTCCAAAGAATGGCGACGTCGAGCTCTGACTATTATTATCTGAATACTGGCTCAAATAGCAAAATTCAGAGAAAAAATATCTGAGATAGGTGGATGGCCGAGTGTGACTCCCTTTTTGTTGCACAAACAACATACACGATACAGACGGCAAAGGTTGCTCTCCACCGTGCAGCGCTCGTCCTTCTCTCCTTCTTGTGAAAGAGAGAATAGATCTGCACTGACCTGGACTGAGATCTTCCTCTCGTGTCTCACCGCACGTGTGCACAGGCTGCCGGTGGTGAGGGGATTCTTCGCTTGTCAGTCCTTGGCCTCCCGATGCAGCCGGTTCGCATTCACCTCTCACGCCCTCGTGCTGCGCACCGTCCCTTGATTCGGCCACTGGATCGCATATGCCGCGAATCTCTGGAACGCTTGATGCTATGTTAGACGTTGCCAAATGGTTCGTGTGTTTGTACTGGTGTTCATGAGGCACTGCCAGCACACATGGTTCATAATAAACAATTTGATGGAACACTGAAAAGGTTTATTTTTGTAGAGGATGTTTTTCGGAATATTTGCGATGCCTCAGATGTGATTTTTTTTTCCCTGTGGACTGCAAACAGGAGTTATGCTTGACTGGCTGCTACCAGCGGCTGAATCAGTGCAGCAAGAAGAAGAGACTGAATTGCTATATCATATAACTTCATTCATTTAGTATTAGCATGAGAACTGCCGAACAAGATGAGCCTAGGATGTTTTTGGTTGTTTGATAAATTTGCGAAACTTTCTGAGAGCATGTTGTCACTTTGTCATCATGGGTGACTTAGCGTAGATTTATGGGCAAAACTATCAAGTTTATCTGTCTATGATAAAATCTACAGCACAGCAAAACGTGCAAAAAAGTGCAGGGGTCTGAATACTTTCTGAAGCCACTGTAGTTTAAGTAATTCCCCAAGTTACAACATCCATGGTCAATGCATCGTAACTTTGATTTTATTTTCCTTCTCTTGAACAATTCCAATACCTTTTCCCTTCTGCAGCTTCCTCTACTTCTCTTTATTTTTCAGGAACCTCTTGTGCTTGTTGATTATTTCGTTTTAATGTGTTTTTAAATGCCCTTTTCCCCCCATAGTCCTATGCTTTACTTCTCTCGGCGAATGTTGGCGGTGCATTAATATGACATGGTCGTGCTGCCATTTTGACCGCAGGTGTCTTGAAAAAGAGATTCGACATTCACGAGACCGCCCCGGTTCGTGAAGATTAATACGCGTAAGAGGTATCCAGAGGGGCTGGTGTCTACACAAGAGGTTTCTTCTTACGTTCAGCAGCACACTTATATTATATGAGCTCCTATAGGAATTCTTGCCATAGCAGACACGGACACATCTGTGCCACAAGGAGAGGCATCAACCGCTTGTTCCTGTGCAGTGCTTTCCACCCGGAAAGGTTTCTCAGAGAGGTCGACGGTCTCTGCGTCAGATGCCTGACTTGAGTTCCCACGGACGGATGAGAGCACTGACCTCTGTGCAGGGGTGAATGCAGACTGTCCGATGCTGGCTTTGCATAGAACCACGTGACTAACACGCTTTCCAGCGTTACACCCATTGACAAAACAGTCCTACTACTAGGTCCATTTAGTAGCTGCTCTGGAGCTTTTGATCGTGCCACACAGTCTTCCTGAGCTGGTGGAGTTTGTCCAGCTGTCATGAATCCGTAGAATCTGCCATTTTGGGAAACCGGCATTTTCTGAGCACCTTAATGGATTCTGGTCTATGCTGGGCTACAACTCGAGTCTGAAACGGGTTAGTGAGATAGTTTTGTCAAGTGGTGTCAAGAACGAGCTTTCGATCTCAAGCTATATCTGTTGTCTTGTCTGTTGTGTAGTTGTGTGGTAGAAGCGACTCTTTGCACATGTTCTCATCTCTTTGATTTTCTTTTGATGAGGTCTGTTTTGTTCTGTGCTGCTTTTGGAAAGAGGGATATTTGAGGATTACATCACTGAAAACGAAGCGTGTTTATCCAGTGAACTGAATGTTGTTGCTGTAGCCTTTTCCTCAAGCTGTTTTCCATCCATCCAAGAGCTTCTTTAGGCTTCTGCTCAGTATGGCTGGACTCTACTGTATTAAAATCACCTAAGAAGGGAGAAACAAATTGCTGTATTTCACGTATGCATTTAAGTGTATTAGCGTTGTGGGACAGAGCCTTTACTAGGCTTTGTGCTTTTGTTCTCCACCTTTTTTTCCAGAATAATGATAATAATAATGATGTTTAATTACATTTTTTTTTAAATGTAGATTTACTACACTTTTAAATAAACTCACTCATAAATAGTTCGCTCATATACACGGAGGAAGATGATCACTAACATTTCCTTCTCGTGTTACATGGCAAAAATGTCTTATTCTTTACAGTTAATCCTGTTGAATAATTTGTGGCGGCACTGGTATTTACACAGGGAATTTTTACATTTGAAATAACAGTGTGTTAAAGGGTCAGTTCATCCAGGTGACTAGAAATAAAACATGTTTTCCCACTCACTCCCACTGGTAACTCGCCACCGAGCCACGTACTTCAGAGTGATTTGTTTTTTGGTTTAGTTCCGGTTTCAATCTGGACTGTGCTCATTTGAAAACCGTCCTGATTTTATCAACTTAACTGGGGAGGTTGTTTTCTCTGTCGAGTTTTTTTTTCCAGCGCTGTACCCTCTTGCTTTGAGCACCACAGACGAAGTTTTCTCCATTTTCATGGTATCAGTGTGGCACCAGGGGTCTCAGCAATGGAGATATCAAACACTCTGCAAGCAAAAACTGAAACGAACTGCATGGGAATTTGGGTGAAAAAAAAAAAACCCTTCAAACTTTAACTATAGTTTACATAGCCAATAGCAAATTTATGTGGAAATTCAAAAAGATGGTTGTAATGAGATTAAATTTGTGTTTGTGTGTGTGTGTGTGAGAGAGTCTCTCTCTGTGTGTGAGGGTGTGAATACACGTCTGAATCTTGTACATGATGATAAACTGCTGCTGAGCCAGTTCATTTAACATTCAGACGATGGCAGTAGCGTTCTGTGTCGAATCAACAGGGAACATAATCTTAAACCTCCCTGATTACATTTGCTTTAGAAGCGTTCAACGTTACGAGTGAAAGCATTTTACCTGGAGAACCACGTACAGTATGTGTGTGGTTTCAGTTACTGTGAAATATCAGACAAAAGCGGGAGGCACACACACACACACACACACACACGTATGTATATTCCACATTAGACCGTGAAGCTGTGTAAATTGGATTTATTTAGATTTTAGCTCCACATGTTCCCGAGTCTCCCTTATAAAACACCGTCTTGGCGTTGTGTGAAAAGCAAACTTGCCCGGACGTGGACAGTGGTTTCAGTATTTCGCATAAACGTGATTGATTAGTTTAAAGTGGCAGTTAATACCAAAGGGTAACTTAAGATTCCACACCGATGTCTGCTTTCTCTCAGACACTCTGATCCTGGTTGGACATGTGAGGAAGGTTATCAGCTAATCAGTAGCTTATTTTAGCTACTTTTTATTCTGTTAGGCCCGGCTGTTTCATCTGTGACAATGCATCATTATTCCCAGGCCGAACATTTGTTTTGTATGTATAATCTTAATGCGCAAAGCACATTATGTGGCCAAAAAGTATGCGGGGAAAGGCCTTTTTCATGTTTCAACATGACAATAACCCCGTGCACAAAGCCCTTTTCCGTAAAGAGACGGTTTTTCCGAGCTCGGTGCGGCAGAACTTGACTGGTCTGCTCAGAGCCCTGGAGCTCAGCCGGGCCCTGATGACCCAGCACCAGTGGCCACCCTCCCTAATGCTGTTGTGGCTGAATGGGAGGAAATCCCTGCAGCCAGGTTCAGAGGCCTGGTGGAGAGCCCGACGCCAGAAGAGCGGAGGCTGTTACAGCAGCAGATTAAATGTGCTTTTGGAAGGTCATGTTCAACAGTCACGTATGAGTTGTCCGCATACTTTCGGCCGTGTAGTGTAACTGGTAAATTCAGCTGTAAAAAAAAAAATGCATAAATTACTTAATTTCTGCCTGAAATTTAGGAGGAGTAGAAGTACAAAGTAGCAGAACACTGAAGTTTTCAGTCTAAACTGTACTTAGGTACAGTACAGTTTCCGGCATTAACCTGATTCTTCACATTAATCTGTTTGAGTTTAATATGGTGAGATCACTATTGCCTTGTGTTATTCAACAATAAATTGTGTTAGGTGTGTTATGAGAGAGCAAAGAGAAAGAGCCAAAGAGAGCGAGCAAACAAGCAGTCATAAGACAAGCAGAGAAAATAAGTTACAAAACCTGAATCAAGATAAATTTGTATCTGATTTATATCTGAGTTCCCCTTTTATTTGATGATGGCTGTGCTGAATGGAAGCCCCTGTTCTCTCCGCTAACAGTGTTTCACCCTTGTTGAGTTGCAAAGGGGGCAAAGGGAACTCAGCTGGAGGTGAGCCGGTCCCAGCAAACACACGAGGCTCCTCGTCACATGCCTCCAATTTACATTCATTAGCACACAATGTGAACTTAAATGACACAAGTGCTGTTTCACCGCATGTGAATGGCGGGGGGAAGTGAAACACTGGGCTGAATCACGCATACTTTTTTTGTTCTACCCTCAGCCTATAAATATGGGCAAGCAAAGATGTAAAAAGCCTGCAGGTGATGATTGTTTTCATTGTGGATTACTTTTCCGAGTAACTGATAAATTGCCAGAACCCAAGATGACCACTTCATTTTCCTTGTCTCCTCTGACCAACAGCCTAAAACCAAAATATATTTAATTTAGTTTGGTGTAACGCAGGGAAAAGCATCAAATATTCATATTTAAGAAGGCTTGACACATGTTTGACATTTGATCTCTGTTCTTCACAATTAAACCCATGATGCAATAAATAAATAAATAAATAAATCAAACGGAAAAGAGCTCGATAGGAATAAGAGAATGCAACAAAATGTCTCCAGACATAGGAGCGAAAACGTCTGCCCCCCCCCCAAAAAAAGCGAGAAAATACAACTGAGCCTCAAAAGTTTGCCCTTTGAAAAGTTGGGAATGCAAAGACGTCGTCCCTTCATTTTAACAGAGAAGACAGAACAGGTCAAAATATCGCCACGCCAAATTATTTTGAATAAGAATTATCCTCATCATGTTATTGGGGCCCAGGTCCCGGAGTCCTGGGACCCAACTTTGAGAATGGGAACCAGTGGAGAAGTGGGGTTCACCGACGGAGGATTCAGCCCCCAGTGTGCGTGGGTGGGTGTGTGTGTGTGTGAGAGAGAGGGCCATCCAGCTGTGACTACAGACCCGCCCATTCGTCGAAAGCGCCCGAGGGGTCGCGCAGCCTCTTGATGTGGATTGACCGGCCTGTCGCCCAATCAGCGCGCGCCAAAGCGTGACTCACCCCCCCTCCTCTCTCCAATGGAAGCGCGGCGGGGAGGCGGGACGCAGGAAGCACACTTGGTTGAATGGCCGTTAAAGCTGCAATCAGCGGTAAATATGTTATGATGCCACGCTCCGAACAGACGGCGAGCGGATTGTCCGAGGCTGCGAGCGCGCGCTTTGGCACCGGGCAGACACTTCGGGCGATGCTGACGCCGCACGGCCGCTGATTCGCTGCGCGCGGAGTCCGGCCACGAATCAAATCAGGGGTCGCTCTCTGGGGTGGTGGGGGTGGGGGGGATTGCACAGTGATGGGCAGCTGTCGGACACTGATCCGGCGCAGGGGGTGACGATCAACTGACCACGGGCTATACCATGGACCAAGGAGGTGTTTTTTGCGGCTGCCTCGGGAGGAGGAGGAGGAGGAGGAGGAGCGGCTGAGTTTTTCTCCCCCCGCCGCGGTCAGCGCAAGTGTGCGAGGATCGTGATGATGCTTTGTGGGCAAACGTGAGGCTCCCACCGCCGTCCAGGCTGCAGTGTTTGGTCAGTACAGGTGAATTAAGGCTCCGCGGGGCCGCACGGAAGCCGCAAACATGGGATTCGCCTTTTTATCCCCCCCCCACCTCCGCCTTTTTCTGTCCGCGACCCGTTTACAGTGATGCAGGAAACACGTCCGCAGACATAACGGATCCGCGGCGTAATTGACGGTGTTGCGCTGCGATCTCTGGGGAGCATCCGATTCGTGTAATGGGTTTCATCGTCTGCGGCGAGCGCTGCAGTGCGAACTCCCCATGGATGGCAGTTAATTGGGCCCAGTGATGTGGAGCCAAGTCCACCTGGATCCAATGTTCCCTCCTCTCGCGGCGAAACGGGCCCCCCTGTGACTTTTTGCGCATGTTCAATTGTTTTAATTCCCAGAGGTTTTTCGCCGCTTCTGGTCATCGCTTCGGATGATCCTCTCTCGATTTAAACACACACACACACACACACACACAAAAGATTTTAGGAGGAAAGTTTGCCTCTGAAAGCGGGAGAGTCAACCGACGAGAGTTTATATTGACTCGGCTGTTTAGATTCAAAGCGCTCAGACTGTTTCAGCAGTCACCAAACTATGGGAAATTCAGCCTATAACAGACATTTGATGCGCCTCATCTTTGGGACTAAATAGTTCCCTGACATTATTTTCCGTGGAACAAAAACCTTTCCCGCAGCGTTTATTTGTTCAAGCGCACTCTGTTGTTGCCTCCCGTTCACCACCATGTCCAGATCAAACAGTGTCAGCCCACCCGGAGTCGGTGCGCCTGGGTTGAGGGGAGGGACCGAGCACAGATCTGCTTGGGGAGAGTCTGAGTCCGTGGCCAACGGTTGCCCATACGCGACCAGATCCCCGCGCAAGAAGCTCTCCCGGACTAACAGTCGGTGGAGGGAAGAGGATGAGCCGGGCCACCGGCAGTCCGGGAAAGCCTCCACGACCGTCAGCAGGGTCAGCTTCAGATCCAGGTCGGCTTGGCAGGACCATGGCGAGGAGAACCGAGACCGCGCGTCCCCTAAGCGTCCGGGCGACGAGGTGAGACCCAAGTCTGTCGAGCTGGGTCTGGAGGAGCGGAGAGCCAAGCCGAGGACCAACGAGGAGGAGGTCATGCCAGATGTAAACTTTTCTTTAGTGGCGTGCTGCACCAGCGTCATGCACGTTTTCAAATCCAAGAAATTCCAGTCGGAGAAGTTGGAGCGGCTCTACCAGCGCTACTTTTTCCGTCTCAACCAGAGCAGCTTGACCATGCTCATGGCAGTGCTGGTGCTGGTCTTCACGGTCATGCTGGGCTTCCACTGCTCCGGCGGGACGGCGAGGCCGAGCGTAACTTACGTGGTGGTGTTTTCCGTTGCCATCTTCCTCACGCTCATCCTCATGGTGGTCTGCAACAGGAACGGGTTTCACCAGGACCACATGTGGATTGTGTGCTACGTGGTCATCCTGGTGGTGCTGGTGATCCAGGTGATCGGGGTGCTGCTCGTGCAGCCCAGAAGTGCCTCCGAGGGGATCTGGTGGACCGTGTTCTTCATCCATGTCATCTACACTCTGCTGCCCGTCAGGATGCGCGCTGCGGTCATCACTGGAGTAATTCTTTCCGCCATCCACGTGGCTGTCTCTTGGACGCTAAACGGCATGGACAGCTTTCTCTGGAAACAGGTACGTAGAAGAACATGTGCTTCGTTTGTACATTTTTTGAAAAGAATCGGTACAGAGAAGCTGCTGTTCCACACCTACGCTGTGCGCAGTAAGGCGCAGCGGAACGCGGGCATTTCCTTTTAAAGCTTCCTGCCGCTGAACTTGTTCTCCCTCAGTGTCAAAAGGCTCCTCGCCGCGGCGGCATGCACAGACTCTCTAGGGGGGCAAGAGAGTAAAATGAAAAAGGGGCACCCACCACCTCCGCAGCCGCCGCCGCCTCATGCGGGGTAAATCCATCACACGGCTGCTTGGTGAATTTTTTGCGCGCACAGGAGAGCGCGGTACAAACAGTGCTCTTTGGTGGTGGTGGTGGGGGGGGGGGACTGTTCAAAACCGTACGAGCCACCGAAAGATCCAGCGTTTTTGGAGAGAGGGGTCAGGGGGGCCAGCGTGATGCAGCCACTAGGAGGCCGTGACAACGGGCTTTTCGCCACACATCGGAGATTTGGGGCTATTCCGGTATTAACACTTCTGCCTTCAGACGTGGTCCAACCTAGAACCTAGATAGCACCGAGGTCTTTAAGTGTCACCCCCCACCCACCATGGTTATATCGTTAACCCAGTAGCTTTAAGTGCAGAAGTTAGACACACTTTGGCTGATCAGAGAGGCCTTTGGCTCAACTAAGGAGGCAACTGCCAAGAGAAGAGGGGCATTTGGCGGATGTTAGGCTAAAAACGGTGCCTTGGAAGAGCCCAATCAGGTCCTAGCTACTCCTTCATGCATAAAGGTTCTTGAACAGGAGGCATTAAAGGGCACTTCAGCACAACAAGAAAAACCAAAAAGTTTTTACTGTTTTTTTCTTTTTCTTTCTGTCCAGTAACTTGCTGAGGCCAAACATTAAATAGCTGAATTGACAAATTGAGCTAGTGATTGGTAGACAAACTACTTTTTTTTTTTCTTTTTCTATGAGATGTAGCTGCTGGTTGCCACGGAAACCGAAAGCTGGCCTGGTACTCCTCCGGGGCGCAGACAACTCCAGGTTTAACGCAAGTGCATCTGTGCACACTACAGTCAGACTCTTGCTTTGCAGTTGGACTTTCCTATTCGTCTCGCCAGATATTATTCCCAGTTGTTTAACTCTACCAACAGTGCGTGCAGGGCCCCGTTTAGACAGTAAATGGCAGCACTGCCAGAGAAAAAAAATCTGATTGCAGGCCAAGTTTATCACGGAGGCCGCGGCTTTCTTACATTGGCCTGCAACTGAAGCCTTTGCCGGTTACAAATTAGAAAGAATGGACGGACAGAAGAATGTTGTCCATCATCACTGTTACAATTTTTTTTAAAATCAATTCTGTTATATATTGAATTCTGCTGCAACATCTCGCTGTACATCATCGGACACGTGTCAGCAGTAATTGCGTGGCCACACATCTTAGCTCTTACTACAGTACAGATGAATAATAATTGTTAAAACTCTGACTGGATTTCCAAAGATAAACCGTTGGATTCTTGTCAGGATAGATTGTTTGTTTGTTTATCGTAGTATTCCTGTAACAGACTCTTCCATGTAATGACCTTTTTATGAGAACAGATGCAGAGGATGTTTATCTGACATATGAGTTTTCATGTTTTATTTTTGACTGGGTAAATCCGTTACATCTTTAAGCAGCGGCTCGGATATGGATAGAATATAAATCCTGCTCTCAACCACGCAGTATTGGCCTTTTAACCACATTTGTAAACACAGATATGTATCATATTTAGGACTAATTATTTTATAATAAAGTGAAAAACAAACAGCTGGTTAAATGCCTGAAATTGAAACTGAAGAAAAAAGTGTTTGCCCTTAGCTTTGGAAAGACTGATTTCAGGTTATTTGTTTTACTTCATCTGGTCTTGTAATAAGTTTACAGTTAATAGTTTCAAGGGATTTTGTTTTAGTGTGCTGCTGAGCCTACAAGTTCCTCATAAAATCTAAATGCCCCTGGTAGTATTTTTACAACATCGCATTTCAAAACATTTAGGGCTGGTGGGCTCTATCTGTAATAAAGGTGCTTACACAAATGGGTTTAGTTTTCCACCATTATTTAAAGGTGCGCTTAACTGCATCGTACACTAACTCAGTGTTATTTACCCCAAACTGTGCTTGTGTATGCGAGTGTGTGTGTGTGTGTGTGTTGCTATAACTCTGCAGCTCCTACCTCCCACCTCATTGTTCTGGCCGCTCACTAAATTTACGGTTTTTACCAGGCCCTGTGCTGCTCATAAACATTTTTTTTTTTCCCCACCAATGCAGTCTCCCTTCTACAATGAGCACTTTTCTAAAGCTGTCTCCCTAAAAATTAGATGGTGTATCACAAAAGGCTTCATCCTTAGATTTTGAAATACACCGTGCCGTCAAAAATATGTTGGGATGCCGGTCCACGTACTTTTGTTGTGCTTTTGGTCTGGGACTGTTTTTCATGGTTCAGGCCACCCCCTTCGTTCCAATTAAGGGAAATCTTACTACTACGTATACAATGATATTTTAGACAATAGTGTACTTCCGACTACGTGGCAACAGCCTGGGGAAAGCCCTTTCCTGTTTCAACATTGCAGTTCCCCCACACACAAAGCCAGGTCCATAAAGAAATGGTTTCCAGAGTTTGGTGTGGATCCATCAAACACCTTTTGGGATGCATTGGAACACAGACCGACCTCGCTAGAACCTCATGTCCACTGTTGTCGCGATACAGTGACAACCACAGCTTTGTTGTCTCCACAGAGGTGGCAGGGTTCACTAGAAGATTTTCAGAAGCAAAGGGGTCTCAAAGCAGTCTGCCTTTCAGGAGCAAAAATTTTCAGTATTGCTTTTAGAGTTTTTGTGTTTTTACAAGCATATTAGATACATGTTTCCAGCTTCTATGCGATCGGTGTGGTAATGGAGATTTCCCACTGTACTTTGCTCTTTTAATTGCTGTACACAGCACAACATCTTGTCTTTATTTTGTATCTGCATTACCTAAATTGCTTATATTAAGAGGAGGAGGACTGTGGCGTTCCTTAGCAGTCATCCCTCACAGACTTTGGGGGAAAAGTGACATCAGCAAACATGAAATGCTAGCTCTGCTATATGTACAAACAGACATATCAATTGTCAATAAATAGAGGCATTTATATACATTCACAAGTAAGTTGTAATGGCTCCGAGACAAGCTCCTCCAGCAAAAGCAGGCCTGGCAAAAGATGGTAAAGTAAAAATACTAAAGATAGCAGAGTAGATCCTCTTCTCGCTAGGCTAGTGGAAAATGGATTGCAAATTGGTATACAATGCAGCCGCGTCCGTTGGACACTGGGGGCAATGCTCTTCTAGCTGAATGGGAACAAGTCCCTGCAGCCAGGTTCCAAAGTCTGGTGGAAAGCCTGAAACCTGAAGAGCTGAGGCTAGCAGCAGAATAATGCCTGTGGTTTCGAAAGGAGATGCTTAGTTATGGATATAGTGTTCATGTCTCTATACGTTTGGCCATATTGTGTAAATAAATAGCATGTAAGTCTACCTAAAAGAGGATTCCACATATAGTATTTAACAGTGTGCTCCAGAAATTGGGAAAAGGAAATGCCCCGCACTTTATCTGGGCCATCAGTATTGTATCCAGCTTTAGAGAGAGAATATGAAGTTGCACACCATTTTAAAAACCCGAGGAAAGTGCATGAACAGCCTCGTGTTATGGTACAGCTTCAACTACCTCTTCAGTCATCTCGGCTATCACAAGTGCATCGGCAACGAAAACGTGCAAAGAATGTGTTTAACACCAGAAAGGATGTAAGATTTCATCCCTCTGTTTCTTATTGGAATCTAATGTTTGGTTTAATAAGCAAAAACCAGGATGATAGTTTAGTTTTTTTTGTGCGAATGGCATGTGACCCTGCATCTATTTGTATTTTTTGCGAAAGCCACATTGTCATTCAATGTGTTGATGTGAGTGTGTGGGAACGAGCTGCTGTATTTGTTGTTCTTTCCTCACCATACTGTTGTTTTTAGCATATCTGTTCTCTCCTGTTTACATAGGACCCGGTTCTTTGCTGAGTTAGACCACTGCTGTTTATCTGAGATCCCAAGATAATGCAATTTCGTATGCGTGTGCTCCCAGGAATACGCAGAGTTTTCCCAAAGTTTTTAGAAATGCAACATCGTCCGACCTTGTGACCTTCCCTAATGCTCGGTTTTATATTAGCCTAAACAGTTGTACCGGAAATCACGCTGTTGCAAAACTAGGACGTTGTTTTCATTCTCATTTTCCAACGTTCATACAGGTGTTTTTTTTTTTTTGGTAATACATTTCTGAGCCGTCACAGGGAAAACTCTCTGTTAGTTAAACTTGTTAAAAATTTGCTGTAAATTTTGTCGTCACTTTATTCACTGCCACTTTTCACTTCTTCTGTCTGTCTGTCCTGGCCTCCACTGATAGCCTACCATTATATCAGTAGATCCTGTATATGATTCAAAACACTTAATTTTGCAGTTCATTACGGAATCAACTTTTTTTTTGTTTTTTTTTTGTTTTGACATCGTGAGGGGAGCTTCCAGCTGCAGAGTCTTCATCTTTGCTCAAAGCCCCAAATGTAACATTGGCCAAATGACACAAAAAAAACAATTCAGACTACGGAGTCTTGTCAGCCTCAATCTAAAGACCAAATCAGTCATGTGCTTGTTTGTTCAACCCTTCAGTCCCTCGTTATTCCTGTCTCTCGTCTCTCGTCTCTCGTTGATTTCCCTTTCAGCCTACATCAATCCAGTCATGTCTCATATTTTGGTTCCTTAAACAGGTGACATTAAGTAAAGATTCACTTCTAGGTTGTGTTCACACAGAGAGATAAGTGGGGTGTAGAATTACTGTGGTGTGGTTTGTTTGGTCAAGTAAAAACAATGCTATTCAAACTCTGGTGGAACCAGATAACAAGCTTAAAATCTGAGCGTCTGTCCATATCCACGGTACGTTTGCTGAACTCAGCCGAGGTTCATTACAGGTGAAACTGAAAGCTGAACTGGGAATAACCTCGGTGCATAGCTTGTTTTATGAGGATACGGAGACGGATGTTGACAGGACATGATGCAGGACAGAACTCTTGCTCTCCCGTGGCTCTTTTTGAACTTCTCCACGTAGCCAGTAAGCATGGATTTGGTGACGGAAAGGTCGAAAGGCCTAGAGATGACTCGGTTAAAACTGGGGTGAATTTGATTGAATCCTGAAAGTTTTGTAAACTTCTCAGTTACAAAGCACTAGGCCTATGTTTCGATGTGAAGCAGGTTCTAACTTCCCACTGAAATACAGTTATTAATATGCTGTTGAAACAAAAAATTATAAGTAATTTAGACAGATGGAAACGTTTGGCCTTTTAAGACTTGTAGTCTTCAGCCCAAACTGACGCTGCCCCAGGGATGCCACTTGAGGCAATTTATCAGACTTCACACAGCTCTCTTTGGAGACATGAAAGGCTTTATACAACTTTCTTTTTTTTTTCCCATATGCAGTACTAGCCCACTCTCCAACACCTGTAAAAAAAGAGTTTGATGTGTAATATCAGTGGAGTTTCCTGCTTTTCTGGAGTCATTTCTGCATATCTCCTTTCCAAGATCCACCATAGTAGAAAGTTATGAGGAGCAACATGATTACTCTGTGCTGTGCGAAGATGATCTCGAATTCGATCTGTTACTTGATTGACTCACCCAATCCTCACAATTCTTGACGTGGTGGAAATGCAAACATGAAGGAAGTCGAAGCTCTCGAGTTACTTTCTGAGTTGGTTTCCTGGGACTGTTTCGTTGAAAAAGCTCTGCTTCCATTCTTCTCTGCCCCCGTCTCCAAGTTCGTGGAGAAGGGCATGTAAGCAGACCAGTCCTCGCTGGCAGGATTCCAGTAGTAACAGGGTTTCCTGCCTGTCTTAATTGAATTGCCCGCTGCTCGTAATGTGTGGAAATTCAAAACAGATGTCCACATCATCTCCCCTTCCTTTACCTGTCTTCTTACAGCTATCCCTCCCGGTCCTGACCTGCTTCTAGACATGCTTTTAATTTCCCTGTGAGACCTGGCCCCCGTGGACAGACTTTTAACTGCTTCCCTCCCCTATAAGATGAGGTACATGTGCTTGAGAGCAACGAGATAGAAGTGCCCCTCAGGAAAACCGTCTCAATGAGAATCTAAACATCAGATTCCCCACTGCAAGGTTCGCTGCTCCCTGTCCCCCGTGGCAGTGTCCGCATATATAGTTTCTGCTGCTATTTGCTTTGTTTAATTGTATTTTAGAATATAGGAGCGCCCAGAGGCTGTGGAGTGTGACAGAGGATGCTGCTGCTTTGGAGATGATATTCAAAGCAAACATGGATGCAGGGCAAGCCTGAGTACCTCACAGAAACCGCTGCTGACGCATTCCCCTGTGAGCCCAGAAAACTGCTCAGTGCACCTGTAACTTAGCAACAGATTCTATTTCACAAACACCGACCAACTCCTCTCAGTGCTTCCCTGAGAGCTCCGGTGTATATTTTACCTCCGGTCATAGACTGCCTGAACATCATTTTGTGTACTGGGTCAAACTGACTCCTAACTTCTGTAGGATGCTTCTTTCTTTGTCCTCTGCGTTGTGTTGCTTTTCTGTTCACGCTGTGTACAGGATATGTGGAGTTTGCTCTGTATGCTTTTTTTTTTTTTCTTATTTATAAAACTACAGCTATAGCCCAAAATACTTCCAAAACATAGTGGTTTGTAAGATGGTTAAGTAGTTGGTCTGATCACTTCGATACGAATAGAGGGAAATTTTTCTTTTCTTTGTTTCTGTTTATGATAAAAATACCACAGCAGTGGTCCAGTCTGCACTTAGTCCATCTTCCAAACATCCAGTGTCGGGTAGTCTTACGTGAAATGGCATGAGCAGTGACAACATCCCTGATGATCAGACAAAGAAATCAGCCGCAAATGTAACTCAAACATAACAGAAAATCCTAGACATCCATTTTTTTGTGTTTAGATCATTCTTTTGCTTCTGAGTTTTTTCTTTTTTTTTTGGTGGGGTATTTGTATTTTAAAGGATTTTCTTCTCCGGTGTACTTAATTAACTGGTAGACTAATTTCATTGCTGATGAACACACACAATCACACCTATCAGACTAAAAGAGGAATCTGGGGAAAAAAATTCAGAGACAGAAAAAATAAAAATAAAAAAAATAAAATCCACCAAGTCATAAAATCCCAACTTTATATTGAGCAGAAATTCTACCCATGTATTCAGTCTTCAACCTGCTCATACTTGCAGAGAGACAAAATGAAATAAAGG
Organism: Xiphias gladius; assembly: GCF_016859285.1. Taxonomy (NCBI): domain Eukaryota; kingdom Metazoa; phylum Chordata; class Actinopteri; order Istiophoriformes; family Xiphiidae; genus Xiphias; species Xiphias gladius. The sequence continues at coordinate 22,473,329 of NC_053415.1, read as the reverse complement.
TAAAACGTTTGTCATCATGGTTGTGATTGATGTTCTAGTCCAGCAGATGTTCTCATCCAGCCCAGTGCCCCCTAAGAATTACATTCATATAGGATGAATCCATAGGTCACTGCTTGTGTCCAGTGCCGACGTTCAGCGCCAGTGCAGGAAGAAGTATGCCTTCTCTGCAGTCGTATGCCCTCCAAACTGTTATTTTTGGCTGTGAGTTATATTTTTAGTGAGAGTTTGTTAACGTTCCTTTGAGTTCTTCTGCTTGAGCTGATCATGACACTTTTCATTAGTTGTGCTGTATCCCGCTGTTCGCATCCAGTTAACGTGTTCCTGAGCGAACTCTAAGGGCTGAGATGTGGCCGAAAGCTGTGGAAAATGCTAGTAAGGGGAGCTTGAGTTAAGATATTGTTCTTATCAAACAACTTGTTGCATGTTTACTAAAGAGGAAACGTCCTCTCATTTTAATATCTGCGTGTTCCTGTAATCACAAGCTGATTGTTTGACAGCGGAATCTAAAACCGATGGATAGTTTCCCCTTTCACATTGTTTCTTTCCACTGTGATGAGCTGAGCAACACTTGGCTGTTGGGCTTCATCCGTACGTTCTGCTCATCTGACATTCATTAGCTTTAATTAGTTTCTGTGCTATGAATGAATCCAGATTCATCGTGATATTATTTGCCGGGAGAATGAGTAAATAATTATGTTACACGTCTCTACTATGGAATTGTTCGTCCAGCGAGTTCATTTCTCTCAGAGCTTGTATTATAGTAAAGTGGTGGGCTACTGCTTGTCGGTGACCAGCGGAGTTTTTCTGGTGATTATTGTTATTACTGCTATGGTTTTATGTTATGAGTAAATAATGCTAGTAATCTTTTTCTAGCCTTATGTCTGGACTGTATTGCCATTTTGATATCACTTTATTATTCAGTCTGGCTGTGGCTTCTTGTTGCTTTTTCTGGGTTTGGGATTTCCTATCCTATGGCCCTGACCATTAGGATTTGACTGTTGAATCCAGAACCCGTGTTAGCCTGGCATTTACAGTGCTAAGTCTATTGAAGTAAGAAAATGGCCAGCTGTGCTTGCCGATCCCATACAGGCAAGTGCACACTCCAGGTGGAATACTTTGTAACATGAATGGAGTATTTCTACTGTTTACCTCACTATTGTGGCAACAGAGGATAAAATAATTGCTGCAGTGATAACGAAGAGTCCTGTCTGTTAGTATTATGGATTGCTGTGCAGCGTTTTGGCGTCTGAAAGCCTTCAGACTCACAGGTCTGTTACTCACAGTGGACATCCTGGACTGTATTTCACGTCTCACTGGTGCCTGGAGCTACACACCCCCAGCAACACAGCCCCCTTGCTTCGTTTTAACGCTTAAGCTCTATCCATTTATTCTTCTCACATCTAGTTCTGTCATTTTTTTGCGTGTATAACTGATCCATGCTGTGTGCAGCACTGTTAATGCCTCTGAGGAGAGACCGTCTGAAAGTGTGCATCGGTGTTTCCAGACAGGGGCTAAAACGGCCGGTTCCCATCCCACCTTCAAGTGTGGCCGTTCGGAACAGTTTTGCCTTTGAACGTGGCTGGATGACCCATCACGTCTAGCTGTTTTCAGAGATACTTAGCACTATCATGTGGCTCATCACAGTTGGAGTCTCGGGATTTTGGGGGGACCAGTAGTTGGTATACAAGACATAAATAAAGTACAGAATATAAATACTGCATTTATAGGACGCAAACAGTTATGCACCTTTACTTGTGTGTGTTGAATGTTTATTAAGTCATTGTATAATTATGTCTTGGGATATCACTTTTTAAATCTTTTGTACTGTTGGGAGAGCTTGAAGCCCAAGCCTTTCATTGCCAGCAATGACCGCCACGCCTTTAATTGTTGCGCATTTGACAAATAAAGACCTTGAACCTTGAGCCTTGCTCCAGCTACTCCGCTGTGATCGAAAAAGCTTGAGAGCTGAGGTTGAAGGGAGAGTCCGTCCATTCCCGTCATTTTTTCAGAGCTCGGTCCCGATTTTGATCACACTCCTCATCCCTCTTCTGAAGGCAAACCCCTTCAGTCATTGACAGCGCAGGGGTGATTGGTGTAGTTCACCAGTGAGGATGGACTGTGGCAGAAGGAATACTGAGGGGGGGGGGGGCTAGCTGTTGGTTTGTCCATTTTGGAAAGTTAAAAAAACTACCAAAAGTTTGCTGCTGCAGACCTTACACACTGTCCGAAGTGAGCTTTTTACTGTTTTCCTGTTTTGAACTGGCCTTTACTTTTGGCAGAAATGGCACAGCCAGATCACACGTCGGACGGATTTATGCTCATAGGTTTATGTTCAGGCCCATCTGTTCATCTGGTACGTCTTTGTCCAGCAATAGCATCCAAAGCTTTATAGATGATAGATTTTAATGGATTTTGCTGTCATTGGGAAATTTAGATGAAGTGAAAATCTCCTCCAGTTCATGTGACATTTCTATCCTTGGTTTTGTTTTGGTTACCGTCAGACATGGGAATGTTATTTTATGTTTCAGCCTTGTTAAGTCTGCAGCAATTTGCTCGGTTAACGTGGCCGGATGGTGATGCTCAAAGTTATGATGTAACCCCATGGTTTGTTAGACTGAGAGAGAAACTTTGTACTTGTCTCCATAAGTCATCTGAGAACTGGCTAAACTACAGAGAAATAAAATTTGGCAATAAATAGTTTACCCAGGAAGTAAACAGTTCTTGCCCACGCACATTGTACTAATAATTTACTTTATTTATACACATCATCAGATTTGCCTGACCAAAAAAGAAAAGTAGTTATGAGAAGTGGAGCTTTCTTAAAAATGCTCATCGTAAAAAAAAAAAAAAAAGATGAGATAAGGCAATCTGATGAAAATGAGGCATATGGCAACATGCACACCTCCCTTCTCCTTTCACACGTCTCATTCTCCAATAAGCCCTTTAACAACTCCACATTGAATCAGACCTCTACAGCAACAGTATATACCACTGAGTGAAAGAGTTTAACACGGCGTTCTCTCCCAACGCGGAACAGCTTTTAATGCATTCACATCAAATAGAGTGCTGTCACCGCTCAGACTGGGGACGGAGGGACATTGCGGGTTGTTTTAACTTAAACCAGGTGATCAGTTTATGTGTGAGGATACCTTCCACCCTGTTAAAACCCGGGGTTTCGACCAGATCACTAGATGCTAATAGCTGAATCTGCACTCGTCTCGGGATACATTTTCCACCCAGTGCTTTTTGCGGCTCACCCGTTTTAGAACATAAAATCAGCGCCTCACAACGATCTCCCCATAAGATCTCAGTCATTTTGGTTTGTTTTCTCCATCCTGAGAGCGTGCACATATCACAATGACGTAGCTCAGAAACCTCTCTAAACAGTATAGGTCAGGAAGCTTTCTGGCCACATTTCTTTGTTTACCAACCACTGACTGTCCTCATATTGTATGGTTCATTGCCTGTTTTAATTGCCTTTTTCAAACTATTTGTTTTTCTCTACATATTCCTAACAGCCATAGCAGGATTGTTTTTTTTTACAGGGGTCGTACTAGATGCAGGTAGCCCCTTTTTCATGTCGAAGAGTGCTCAGCTCAAGCATTTTTAAGTCTGAGTGTTTGCTACGTGGTTGTGTGGTTCGGAGCTTTGGTGTTCTGCTGCGTGTATGTGTATTGTATTGTGTAGTTTTGTGAGCCTTTAGCATTCACCACCTTAAAAATAGCTTCTCCTCTGCCTGGTCATGTGTCACGGCCTTTTAATTTTCCCTTCAGGACTCTTAACATTGGCTTGTTGACACTGAAGTTGGTTCATTGTGCGAGGTTAAAAAAGCTCTACCTGTTCTTTGACATGCTCTCTAAAGTAGAGGAAACCCATTATCTTTAAAGAGGTGTCAACAAATGAATCATGCCGTGGCAGCGAAAATTCAGATTTGTTTTCAATTAAAATTTTTTTTAAAGGGACAACTAAATTATAAAAACATTCTTTCTCACTTATCACAAGTGACATGTAGCCGTGTAGATAGTTTGATGTGGCTTTATATGTGGTTCTACTGCCCCCTCAGAGGAAGGGAAATGAATTTTGTTTACGATGCTCGAAAATTTGCATTTGCAAAGTTCAACAACTCATCAAAATTTTCAGAGGCAAATATTTCAAAGCCTCAGCAGATAAAATAAACCCATCCACTTGGAAACACGCCGCTAGGGCTAAGTGAGAAAACACGTTTCTTTATTTGTGTTTTGGGTGAAATAGTCCATTTGGCTGTACAGCCTTCAAGGATCATGTTTACCAGGTTCCTCCACCGTGCTGGAGAATAACTGGTCCAATACAGAGCGCACACTGACAATGTCTCTTGTGTGTAGCTGTTGTGTTTTGAGAGGTCTGTGACTAAACAGTAGTGTTGGTAATTTCCGTGTTTTCTCTTCTTTAAAAGACAACATTCTCTCTACAGTTTGAGGAAAATCTGTGACCTCTCTCAAGCTTCCTTGGCTTATGAAAAACTTTTCCAGAGCCATGTAACAACGTGTATTGCCATCAAGAGGAGCTACAGGTCCCTTTTGTGCTGGTGTTTTAAAGCAGCGCAAGTTAAAATTCAGATTTAAGTTTTTGTACTCACTCAGCTGACCCCGTGTGTCATGCTATTCAACTGTAAGCATGAGGTTGACCCCGGGCCTGCCTCACAAAGCAGAAAAATAAGTCTCTCCAGCTAACTTTGGGCTTAACCCAGGCTGTTTGTCATAAAAAAATAGGGCAAGAGTTTGAACCAAACTTTTTTTTCTTTCCATGCAAACTCACGCTGCAGACCAAACCTCCCAGGTTGCAGTTTTTGTTCAGGTTCATGGCTCAAAACATGAAAGAGAACCGCCTCCTCATCAGTCGTCTGCCATCACAGGACCCCGGTGTGACCCGAATGACTGCATTCACATAAACACGACGAGTATAAAAGTCCATAGAAAGTGATGTGTTCACACGTCAGTACAAGACTTCAACTTCTATGAACCTTATTTGACAGGAAATAGGCCTAGAGTACATGTTTGCAGTACGAGTAGTGTCTCGGTCCGGCAGGATTTCGAACAGATAGCAGGTCGATAGTTTCTAGTGGTGGGAGGAGTAATTAATGATATTGCTGCTGGTTCAGGTCAGCCTCTTGCACTCATATTTCATCACTGCAGCCCTGGGGAATATTGGGCATCTTTGTTAATAGAAAAATCTTTTTACAGACTGAATGATATGACATTATGGGCTATGGTGGAAGTATGATAATGCACAGACGGTGTACTTGTACTTGTACTTGATGATGTATTTGCATCAGGACATGCATTATCTCTTGCTTGTACTAATGTGTTAAAATGAATATGACATTGATTTACTCCCGGCAAAAGACGCTTTATAAGCTTAGTGTGTTAACACAGTCTCATGGCCTCAGTATTGACTCAGTTTATTTGCTATAGTGAGTGTCTTTCAGGAAACTAATGGTCGTCTCCCATGATAAACCCTCTGTGGCTGCTGTATTGCCTGCTGCTGACAGCTCAGTCGTTGATATGAGGAAGACAAGCGGCCGTTTCCTTGCGGTTTCTCCCATGATTTTTCCTTTATGAATGAGTCATTCATTTAATGAGAACCGTGTCCTCAAAATGTACCATACAAATGTGCTGGAATCTGAAACCCATATCTGCCACAAAGCCATGGCCGAGCACAGAGATGATTTCCTCCTGATGATGCCCTCAGAAGTGGGAAAGTGAAGGTGAATTACATATGAATGAGAGTCCAGAATACAAAACAGCGACCGAATGATTCAGTATGGATGGAGGCCTTTATTAATTCATTGTTTCTTTAAGTAACTGGGATATTTGTTTGCAGTTTAGAGACTTAAAGTCTCTTTCCAAGAAGCGCAATTACAGTTTTAGTTTAAGATATATATATATATATATATATATATGTGTATAAACTTTTATATATGAGACACATTTTTGTTCGTTAAGTAGTTTGCTTTACAACACACAACATATGCTAAACTCCTCTTAGAATCCACTGCAGCCATTTTTAAAATCATCTCCATGGCGCTGCAGTAGTGCCTACTTACGCTTGAGGACTCTTCCGGGAAAAGGGTACAACGCTCTAGGAAACAATTGTCCTTATCCTGCTCAAATAGTTATTAAAAAATATTTAGCTGTTTGGTTGCACAGCAACAAGCCACAGGGAGAATTTGTAAATGATAAGAAAGTATATACAGTATTTAAACAGTGTTTCAGGGAGTTGTTACTATCGTAAAAACAAAAGAACATTTGAAGTTATGTGTTGCAGTAATAGTTCTGACAGAAACCACAGCTGGGATGTTGACACAAACCCTCTTTTATGTTTTTCTCTCTTTACTTTTGAGAGAATTGCTTTGTGAGTTATCACCATGCAGAACAATGACCTAGCATGGGGATGCAAAATGGGAACTCCAAGATTACTCGACCGAGGGTGCACACTCTGTAGAACTACGGGAACTTCTCGGTAAATTAGCAAAACACGCTGCCTACATATGACAACTGTGTGTCTAGAGATGCACAGCACAGGAAATACAAGCGCCAACAGCACTTATGACCAACCTGGGCATCCTCGTGCATGTGCGGGGGGCTACTTTAAAACTTAAACTGTCCATTTGACTACTCAAAGCACCAAAAACACAGGGTGCTCTGGGCGAGTTTAATATCAGAGGATGACGGTAGCATTTATCTGAATGCCCACTTTCAGTTATTTTGAGAGGTGTAGTAGTTTCTGTCTTAGCCCTTTACCATGCACCTGGCTGACCGCTGAACACAAGCTCCATGTAGAACTTAACCGACTGCCGGTAATGTGAAAAGTTCCACGAATATCCGGGGGGTTGAGCGTCAGGAAAAAAAATAAATATCGCGCGCAAGTTCTGTCGAGATAGTCATCATTTTCCCTACTGCAGCCTGTCACCACATGCTTCATTGCTAGTGAAGCTGCGCCATGTACACAAGTTCATGAGAAAGGCAACCAAGCTGTCAGCTTTAAGCAGCAAAATAACAATGCCCGATTAGGTCAAGTCGAGAAAACTTTATTCATATAGCCCAATATCAAAAATCACAACGGGTTTTTAGAAGAGGGATTCCCCCCCCCCCAAAGGTTTCTTCTATTGTTTTCCCTTGTTAAAGGGCTTTTTCTAAAAAAAAAGAAAATCTGAATCGAGGTTCTAAGGATAGAAGGTGTCTTCGGCTGTACAGATTGTATAGCCTTTTAAGGCATAGTTTTGATTTGTGATACTGTATATACTCTCTTATCATTTACAAATTCTTCCTGTTGCCTGTTGCTGTCTCGTTGCTGTGCAACCGAATAGCTAAATATTTTTAATGACTATTTGAGCAGGATAAGGACAATTGTTTCCTAGAGTGTTGTGCCCTTTTCCTGGAAGAGCAGTGTTTGTATCTGCATGCTGGGACAAAGTGTAAGTGCGCGAGCCACGCCAGCCCAAGGATGTAGACTATTGACCTAAGACACCAAGACAGACTTAAGTCTAGAGTGAAATTGTTGACCTTTAACATCTAGCTGGAGAGAGGGTTTTTATAAGCACAAACAAAGGGGGGGTCGCTTTAAAAATAGCAACAACTAAGTAATGTTTTAATGTAAACCAGCTCGATGTGAGCACACGATGTAATGTTTTTCAACACGATGTTGTGTGTTGTGCCACATACATTTTTATTAGTTGAGTCCCCCTCTCTGTTGGCTGCAAAGGGGATGTTTTCCTCTCCCAACTCGCAGGCTTACCTCCATAATCAATGAATCAGAGGCACTCAATGAACAGAGTCAGCAAATCTCTGCGTGGGTCGTAGCTGCAGCTGGAACAGGAATCAGATCTCCGCTTGAACCTCATGAATACAACTCATATTCCGATGTGTGTGTTTCTGACCTCATGTGTAAAATCATCAGAGTCCGTGATATCCAGGGAAACAGTCCCGGTTTCCCGGCTGGGTTTACTGTGTTGTTCGCCCTCCGCCTGGCCATATGCTTCCCGATGTAACCAGAGCCTCTGATTTGACAAAGCAGATCCTTGCCATCTTTACATTTTTTATTGGTCCCGTCTTTGGTGATGTAGCTGTAGGCTGTTGGGTTAGGGGGATACTTGTTCAAGACTCACATTTGTGGTTAGTTTGGTCTTCATTTAAGGCATATATTGTCAAAAAGTGCAGTCGTAAATACCATATGTTAAAGCAACCCGATGAATAGAGCGAAGTCCACTATTCACTCTCCTTTTATCTCTGTTTTGGTCTCTTTCTCTCTCTCTCTCTCTCTCTCTCTCTCTATATATATATATATATATATATATATATATATATATATATATATATATATATATATATATATACATATATATATATATATATATATATATTTTTTTTTTTTTTTTTTCAGTTAAAAAGTCATACTCTGCCAAAAACCTATCTCTTGCTTATCAAACACTTGACGGTAACCTATCAAGCGTACACCATCTGTACGCTTGACAGGTTACTGCAAAACAACTGTAGTCTCGCTCTTCATTTAGCACAGTCACTGTGGTCAACTTGAATTTGTGTCACTGGCTTTTGTCACTTTCCCATAGTTTTCATGGTGGGGAAAAAAGTTTGAAAATGTGCATAGCAACTTTTCAAACCACACCTGCAGCCAAACCCACGTCTCTTCTGTCCATCAGTATTTCTCCTGCCCGTGCCCAGCAGGAAACTGGGCGAATTTATGAAGGAACTGCTCTCTTGTCCCTCCTGCACAACCCCGTGATTTAAAGAGGAGGATAGGTGTGTTGTTACAGATTGTTGTAGCATAAGAAATAAAGTTATTCTAAAAGTAGCGAGGCTATTCTAATACCACGCCAATTTCTCACAGTTTGCAACTATTTCTCTCGTCGGACAGGGTCGGCGAAGAGCCCCGGTCTGATTGAACCATGTACGCGGTGCACAAAGTGTGCTTGCATGAACGGTTACATAGAGTGGCTGACAGGCTGCCTTTGTCAAGGTGGCACGAAGAGTCCATTGAGCCCATTATGTTCCATTATGCTAATTTTTGAAAGTAATTCCATTATCATCGGTAATGAATGGGAATCTATTATCTTGTCTTCAGGTCCTTGATGGCCAGAGGGTGGAAAATATGGTGTTTTTCTTGCTACTCACACAAGAGATTCACTTGCACATTTATAAGTGTCAGAAATGTGTGATAATTACAGAACTGATCAGGCAGCGTATTTACAGATGTGTACTGTGAATTTTTATGCATCTTTAATGTATCTTTTTTTTTTTTTTTTTTTTCCTCCAGAAATCTCACTGATGTCCTGACAGACAAAGTGTCAGTTTTCTGGACCTACGGAGCAAACAGATTTAGTTAACTTGGCATCAAACTCACCCTAGCTGCGACAGACCCCTTCATAGTTTTATAGAGGCACCATTGTGAGAGAGACATAAAAGCAGCCTGCTCTGGAGGGAGACTGCATGACAGAGGCTAGATATGGGGCAGAATGCCCATCGCCAATTACCCCTCCTGCATGGGGAGCAGAACAATTTGGGGCACAAATGTCCCATATGGAGAACAGGCAACACTAGCAGTTGTTTTCATTGTTGATTTGTGTGTTTTTTTTGTCCATAAAATGACAGAAAATACTGAAAAATGATGATTGCAATTTTCCCGGAGCCCAATGTGACATCTTCGAAATAAATCATTTTGTATGGCCAACAGTCCAAAACCCGAAGGTATTCAATTTACACTGATAGAAAGAGAGAAGAGCAGCGAATCCTCGCATTTGAGACGCTGCAAATGGAGAACGTCATATGTAGTGCAGTTATCTAAAAATGTGTTTTTTTTTTCCTTTAATCAGTCATCAGTTCATGTGTGCATTCATTCTGCACCCATCAGTATCATTCATATGCTAATAGCTTACATGTATTGTATATTCTCACTGTGGGGAATCGTGTTTTTTTAATCTAAAACATTTACACGGCGCATACTGATTAAAGTGCTGTGACTCAATCTGTATCATCCTTACTTTATACAAAGGGAATGGTTTCCCTCAGAGAAACAAACTGTTTTAGTGTATTTACTCTTACCAGAGAGAGAGAGGGAAGAGTGTCTGTGCATCTGTTTGTTCTTTTTTATATTTAGAAAGGGCTGGTTAGATTGTGCTAAAACTAACTCTGAAATTACAGATGGTCCAAGTCGGGCTGGAAGGGCCATTGCTCAGCTCTGAGGTTATCATTATTCTGTGGCTGGTTGTCAAGGAAAAGCCTCAATCCTCAGATCCCTCGCCAGTGATGCTTCCCACATGTGTTATGACTGTGAGGCGGAGCAGTGAAGTAACACGGGGTGTGATAAGGCTCAGCGTCTCCTCACCTGGCCTTATATGGATGGAGTTTGAACCTTGACTGCTCCGTACGATGAGCTAGACACAACTGCCCATGAGCTACAGGTCAGGAATTGGTTACAACTCTCACCTGTCTCTGCTTATAAACTAAATTATATTGAGGGAATTTTCAGTGAATCTCGGGGGATGATACTAAAACACAGGCTTAGAGTAGAGCTCTGGTAGTGGAACCCAGTGATTTTTGTATGTTTGTGTGTGTGTCTCTCTCTCTCTCACACATATATTTGACACACAAACATACCAGTATTTCTGTACGATTCTTGGTGTGTCTCTGAAGACCCTTTGCAGATTCAAAAAATGCCCTGGAAACAACTGTCCTGATGGGGTCTTAATAGAGAAAGAGTTTCTTCTACAGTTACAAAGGACTGTGGATGATAATGGTTGAATAATGGCCTTTAGGACTCAACCATAGCCAGAAATGACTTCATAATATTGAGAGTTTTACAGTGTAGTGTGACATTATCGTACAGTACCTGTATGACAGAGGTTTGTGTTGCACTTTACAAAATTATATTTAATCTTTTTAAGTGTTTTTTTTAATTTATTTTTTATTAGCAAAGATCAATGTATAGAACATTAAGGAAGTCATTAAATATCAGCAATGTAATCTATATGGCAAAACCGTCACTTTTCAAATAGTCAGCCACTTATAACTTGTCAATTAGAATTGTTGAAAGCTAAGCCAAAATACATTGCGATTCTATTTGCAATGCAGGCGATCATAAAGAATTTGGATTCGAGGATTACGGTTGAACACTTGACCTCTTGGTTCCGAGTCATTAGCTTCTTTTCTTGGAGTAACAACTTAAAATTCCTCCGACAAGTAACAAGTTGTTTTCTCAGGTAGATTTTCTCTTTACCTCCCACACTCATGCTTCCTTTGACATGTGAACCATTGCAGGTTAGAGTTCCCATTGAGGCTTTTATTCCAGCGGGATGGCGTTGACGTCCAAAAAACGGCCCACTTTGACGCCCACGACCCCTCAAAGGCCGGCCCTGGATCGACTGTAGCCTATATATGTTTTTAACATATTTAAAAAAAAATTATTAAGTGAAGTTTCAGACTCTTTTGGGCTGTAAGTACATCTCAAGGTTAACATGCAACAACTACATGAAAAGTATTTTAACAAGAGTACACCAGTGCAAAGTTGGGTAACTGTAATACTTTTGCTGATACATTAAGTATAATTTCCTGTGCCAAATTTCCACTCTTAAAAGAGGAAACTTTGGTCACTGAGGGCTTGTAAATATGTGCGGGAAAGTATTATTTTGGGTATAAAAAAAAGGATCTAATGTTAGGGAAACTGTTTACACAGTAGCATAGTATAGCAAATCCCTGAGAGAAATTTCCTGCATTTGGACTTCTACTAGATGCTTTTCTTCTTTGCAGAGTTCAGTGTTAACAGATTTGCTAAGGCTCACTAATGGGAGCTTTGAACAAGAAAACATAATGTCCTTGCTCTTATTACGCTGCAGGACTAATCCACTCACCATCAAACCATCAAAAGATGCAATATGTGTATTATGAGAGGAAATTAAGCAATTATTGCTTCTATAAATAGCGTACACCCCCTCTATCTTACAGAACCCTGCAGCCGTTATGTCCCCAGTAAGCTGCTAAAGCCGCTGAACACGCCACGAAAACACCGAGCTGTCTCATATTTCGCTACTCTCCTTCTTGGCCTCGTGCCCTGCTAATGGCATTCTCAGATTAACTTGTCAGCAATAACACGGCGGAACAATCGCTGATGGCTGGGAGAGGGTCTCTGACATTCTTGAAGCAGCAGAAGCACTGTTAGCTGGTTGGCTCGTGTCAGCGCCTGGATGGACTCATCACTCAGTGCTTAGTACTCGCTGAAAAAGTAATTAAATTACTTCAGTTATTACTCAACGGCAAAAGTAATTAGTTGCATCACTTTTGTTATTCAACCGAACTTCGTCAAAGTGCCTTTAAACAACTCCAGAGCCTCCACACTCTTATGTCACATCTTAATTTTATTTATTAAGATGTATTTAACATGTCTAGAAATAGAAAATGAGATAATAGGGTTTAACATGCAGCTAGTCTATGTTTTGGAGATATTTACCGACTATTAACATCAAGCTTAGCCCCAGTGGCCTCACCTCGAAATGCAGATGCGAGGTTCGCACACCCTCCAAATATGAGCAAAACCAGGTGATTCCTAATGTGGGTTTACCAGTAGCTAACGTTAGCAAGCCCGCGAAGTAGACACAAAATGCAAACTAGCCCCGCAGGCAGGTACCAGCGGGGCTGGGGGCAGTCCGCACCCGGGTGCGATGCAAGTCTCGGGGCTGAGAGCAGCACAGACACTGGAAAAAATGTCACCAAGGTTGCAGTGTTTCTGAGGGGTTTGTTTGCTTGTTTGCCTGTCAGCAGGATTATGCAAAAACTACTGAACCGAATTGCACCGAACTCGGTGGAGGCGTGGGGCACGGGCCAGGGAGGAACCCGTTACATTTTGGGCAGATCGGGATCATTTACTATGGATTTTGAAATTTGTTCTCCCTGGTGTATGTTGTTTGACCATGGCCTTGGCGGTGGTATGCGCACTCCTGAGCGCTTTTCCTAGTCTCAGATTATAATCACGTAAATTTACTTGTTACAGAAAAAAGTGAACGCACTACTATAACATGTTACTAAGTAATGTGTTACCGCCCAACACTGGGTAATGAGAACAGAGCACAAGCTTTAACATGCAGTGTGTGAATACTCCAAAGTGACTGTACACTCCAACCCCTTTTTTTTTTCTCAAACAGGATCAACAAACAGACTTTGTGGACTATTATTGTGAGCATCATTTAAAAAGCACATGTGATCTTGATATGTTGACAATGTCAACCTTTTTAGAGGATTTTAACACTTGTGTCGATTGCATTCATTATATTCAAGTATGAAATACAGCAACAGGTCTGTCTGCTATAAAGCCTTGCTAAGAAGTGCAATTTTTCCTGATTTTTTTTTTTAGTACAGTGACTTAACATTCTTTCTTGTTTCAAGATACTCACACTAATTTCTGGGAATTTTTTCCCTTGTAACACAAAGCACAAAAGGCATTGCAAACACAATGCAAAGAGGGGGAACTCCATCTTATAAATCAATTTTGACAATACATACAGTGTGTTTGTTTTTCAAACAAGTTGACTTTAGTTAGAAACTTATTAAAATATGGTTAAAAAATGTTTTTTGGACTCAATTATAGACATAAGATACTTCATAAGTTAACAATAAATTATCTAGAGTAAATAAATAAAACTACCATTAAGTTTAATTCGTAATGTTGCCAACTTGTTTGGCAGTGCAGATAGTGCTGAAATGTATTCATGACGATATGCGGTAAAGTCGTCTGACTGTAAACAAAATATCTTATTAGCACCATGAGGTCACTATAAAGTTGCTCCTCAGTACCGCAAACACCGGATATTGTGTAGATATGGTGCTGTAAACATGCAGAGATATGTTGTTAGGGAATGTTGACACTACTAAACAACAGTCTGAAGGGATTTGGCAGGCTCAGCACTGCAGTTGGCATAATTTGAAAGGTGTTACAGTGTAAACTGTCACTGAACAGGCCAGTTGTAACTGAGACTCAGTCCAACAGCCTCAGAGGGCCTCCAGTCTGTTTTGGCTTGGTGCTGTGGAAATCGCAGCGTGGGGGTGTGTTTGATCACTCATACAGAACTGTCATGGCCGCTGGCCCCTGGACGACTCCCAGGCACCCAAACACAGCAGATGGGCAGACACAGAACATCACAAGGGGCCATGTGGATAAAACTCTGGAACAAGTGAAGATAATGCTGAGGAGCATGGGACATCCGACACGTAAGCATGTCCCCTGAGTTCAAGCCGAGGCTGGACACTTTTCCAGCAGGGAGACTGCTTTTCCTGCTCCTTCCTCTGCTCAAATTGTCTTGGATCCCTGAAGCATCATGTTCCAAATAACTCTTATATTGTCGATGGGTTCTAATGGTCTCTGGCTACTCAGAAGCAGAAAAAAGTTTTTTTATAAAAACCAAAAACCCCCCCCCCCCAAAAAAACAAGACACTATTTCACTGGTTCCCAAACTTTTTCTGTCATGTCCCACTTTGGAAGCCGAAAAAAATCCTCCACCACCCAAATGGGTCAGTTGATTGCATTTTTAACAACTAACAAAAACAAAACTAGTTCAAAACTAGTAACAAAAGGAAACGAGGTGAATTTGATTGAAATCACACAAGCACATGAAGCGCGTGTTTCTTTTCATGTACAGTACGTCATGTTTCTGTTGAGCAAATAAAAAATTCAAGTCAAACTTTGCTAAAGTTTTTACACGCAAAAGCCACGAGGTTGCCCCCTTTTTTTTTTCTCGACAGTGAGTGTAAGAGCAAGGTACTGCAGGCTCCTTCATATTTTGGATGTAATTAATGGGTTTGTTTGATAGACATTACCATTTTTTTCCTCTCTTCCGACTCAAAACTCTGTCCACCTCGTTTTTTTTTCCCTTTGACCAATCCTGTGAACCCGAATCTTGTAGCCTTGCTAGCATCAGAGCCCTCTTGTTTCTTTTTGAATCCCAGGTAAATCAGATTCTTGTCATAGAAAGGAAAGAGTAATTATCCAGTCAAGAGATACTTTTGTCACGGAACTGATCATTTGTAGCAAATGGTTTTACACTCAGATTTGGCAGGAAAAAGGCTCTGCTCTTTCGAGGGTGCTCTCAAAGAACCTGGGCAGCGATGAGGATTTTGCTGGGAGAGCTAATCTCTCAGTAGTAAACACATGCATGAACATTTAATATTTCTTAAAGCAACACAGCAATACCAACATTTAGTGTGCAAGAAGAACGCTGTTGGGGTGGAGGGTTTCTGGCAGCGAACAGTGTTGACATTTGAAGGTATTATCGGGGTAATAGTGAGAAGACACATTCATCAATATGATTGGAAGGTTTCTGGTGGGCTGGCAGCCGCACAGCTGTGAATAAGCCATGTGATTGTGAAGTTCGTTTTACTATTCTGTACTTACAGATAATGATTACTGACAAATCATAATCAAATGTGATTTTGAAAAAGATTTGCTAAGTTAGAAGTCTTCACAAATACTTAGAAAAAATAATTCTCTGAGGGCATAATAATTTTTGTTGTTGTCTGAAATGTCCCCGTAGCCATGATTCGTTTAATGTTAATGTTTGGTGACATGATAATTGCTACCAAATGTAGAATTTCTAATTATAAAACAAGTTAACCTGTCGCTTGGCCGAGTGTTAGCAAGAATGAGAACAATGGAGTCTGCACGATGAAAACTCCTTTCACGGAAATAATTAACCACCACAATTAACGGAGTGGTTTATCGGAGACGAGAGGAGCTCGTTCTTTTGTTCTGAAAAGGCCAAATGTCGACAATAACAAAAATGATCCACATCATTCGCTGTAGGTAGATCCTTTCCTTTGAAAACAGGAAAAATCTAGAGGTTTTATAAATACTTATCACACACTGATTGTTCATTTATGTGAGTTGTCATACTTGATAAACTGTAATGCCTGTGTTAAAAGTGCTCATCACTCACTGCCCTTTCGTTTAAATCCTGAGCATTGTGTATAATCTGTTTTGCACTTTAACACTCTGGGTATGACATTCTTGTCAACGTATAATACATCGATGTCACTTAATCCACCTTGACTGCATACTTGTAGATTGTGTTTCAAAATAATTTTTAATTCAGGTTTACAACTGCCAAGTATCAGTGCTGTATTTTTCTTCATTTTCTTTCTTTCTTTTTTGTCCCTAAAAGTAATCATCAGGCATCCTGGTGTATTCTTGGAACCTCACGATGGCCACTTTTTGCTATATTTGGCCTTGTTTTTCAAAATGGTGTCAAGTTAATGTAGAGTTGCGCATATACTGAGGCTGAGCATTAATATTTATCCCCTGCTGGGTCAGAGATGGCATGCTTGGTATGTTGGAGGCTTGATACTTTCTCCCACTAAGCTTTCTCTTTCTCAAACACACTCGCGCACGCGTGCTCACACAAACACACGCACGCACACACACACACACACACGCGCACACACACACTTTCTCTCCGTCTCTCCCACACACATCCACCATTTATTTTCCTTTGACAGGAATTATTCATTCCTCTTACAGCTGTTAGTTATCTTGAGGTGGCCATGATTTATCACATAATGTTACACTGTGTTTGAGGTGCAGTGCACTTAAGCACTTAAGCATCCTTTGATCATGTTGGACATACAGATTTAGTAAGAACAGAATCTAGCTGGACATACTCTTTATGCTAGGCGCTCCTGTTGTCAGGGGGTCTTTCCGTCTCTCGCCATTTCCTGCTAATAAAAAGCTCGGATCAGGTTCTACTGATACACCGCAAGCCTTGTGATGGGTTTTTCTCTCGTCCGTATCATTTTACGACGGTCTTTTTTTTTTTTTTTTCTCAGAAAAAAATTACAGACTTATGATTTGGACTGTTGTTGAACTGTTGTTGGAGTTTGCAGTTGGCTCTTATTTCGAAGGGCTTATTGCAAGCTGAGATAACAGACAGCCAACTGGCACAGAGACACAAATATTACTTACTCCATGGGAGTACTAAAAGTAAGCCTCCAAACGAGATATGAAACAGCAGCTTACGAACCCTCTGTCTGTACAAAGACAGACTACTACAGACTTTACCCTCTGAAGTATTATTAGGACAGTATTGCACTGCAGGAAGCAGAACTGTGCATTTCCGTCGTAATGTCAAGAAAAAGGCAATTAATAAAGGAAGTCAGACGAGTTGTCCACGGGTTCATCCTAAAACCCAAAACAGAAGATAAGAGCTAGACGGCGGCTTCAAATGACGGAAGACCAGCACAGTCTCAAGACTTAACTCCATGGAGCTGATGTTGTGATTAGCTGGACAGAAGGTGAAAGCAAAGCAACCTACAAGCGCAACACATTTGTGGGAACTTCTGCACCGGCGTCGGGACGAACTTTCCAAACAATGTTTCATTTCCGTTGTAGAAAGAACACCAAGAGCTGTAGGAGTCAAAAATTTAGGTTGAATTCAGTTCAACAATATGATTCCTTCATTCGTTCTTTCAAAAATCTCTAATTTCAGAAACACTGAGACACTGAATGATGTAAATTTAAAAAACAGCTGGAAAAATGAAGTTGCTCTAAAACTGTGTAATTTATATTGCAATTACTAAGTGCAGCAAAGACTTTTTACAACAAAATCTGGTACTCTCTGGCCTAAACCTCTCATCTTTTTTTTTAATTCTAAAACGGAAGCACAGAGTTTTTAGTTAAGTCTTCACAGAAAATGGAGGCTGTCCACCGTTGCGCTCTGAATTTAGTCACTCAAAACCAGTGATGCATCGATGCACCGAGTACATTGACCTTTTTGCAAAAATTCTGAATGAAGGGTATAAAAATGTCCATAGAAACTTTGCCAAGCCACTCCCGCAGCATAATCCACTCTTCCTCTGTCCATCCATGGCTGTCGTGTGTTCCAAACACTCTAGCCAAAGTATGGCTAAAGTTTTTTTTTTTATGGAAAATTTGGACATGCCCAGTTAGTTTTGCAGGTATGTGGTCATAAACCAGTATTGGACAAATGAAAGTGTCAAATGAATGGCACGCGATGAAAGGTTAAGGGAGGACCAAAGCTATTACATTCACCCTGAGAGGAACATGAATGCGTGTATCACCGATTTAACCGCAATTAGTCCAACCGTCGTCGGGATATCTCACACGAATATCAGCCTCATGGTGGCGCTAGAGGAAAAGTCAGGGGATCAACCAGGACATTTGTAGCGTACGACCAGTGTGGTGACACAGAACTGAAGGTCCTCTTCCGCATACACAACAATATGTTTCTGATTTTCATTAGCTCAATCATTTCTCCTCCCAGACTGACACACACACAAATAACGGAGTGCCCCATATTCAAAATCATTCCTGCCGGTTTGCATCGACGGCTGCCGTGTAGTCCGCGAGTGGAACGTACCGATATAATGATGATGATGATGATAATAATACTCTAAACTGATATAATAAGGACCGATCACAACAACATGAGAATGAATTCTCAGAGTGGGCACAGAATAACTAAACATGGCTCGAGTGTTCAGTTGTGTCACTCGAATTCATCAGACAACACACAGTCCTTCACTGCGTTGAGTGCTCACTTGACAGCATGTTATGAATATATTTTGAATAATAAGCTCAGTTCCTGTTATCTTTATTGCTGCCTCTGGCCTATGTCTTGCAGTTTCTATCTGGAGTGCCACTGTGCCTCACTGTTTATAGTGTTATTTAATTATTACTATTTCGTAGGACAAGTAGACTCACACATTGTCCAACAGTTGCACAAGAACTGCTCTTTATTGACTTAGTGTTTCCAATGTCACCATTACAGCTTTGTATCTCAAGTAGTTTTCATGTTATCTGACTGTAAATATAAGAATGAAAACAATCATTGTAGCCCTCTTGCGGGTACATTCAGAAATGCTGTAAATTTCGCGATTATGTTGAGATAATAAAAAATGTAATCCGACAGACACTTTATGTTCAACTGTGCTATATAATAGGTAATTCAAAGTAGTTTTATTTATACACACACTAAATATAGTAAATATTATAGTAAATAATATAGTGTATAGTTTCTTAGTAATTGGAGCAATAGCTATTCTTCCTATAGTTGGTTCAAGAGAGCTTTTACTTTTTAAAAACTAGACTCGATATTTCAGATACCTTCTGAAAACAGAGTGTGTGTTACAGGTCATTGGACACTTACCATAATGAGTGTCTGTCCCGTAATCACCACCATCCCCCGTTGTCTACCCCCGCCCCCCCAAATGTTAGTCTACTTCTCTTGTTCTGCTTTGCTGCCTGCCACGGTGAGCCTTCGTCTTCCTTAAGTACGCTGGTGTGGTACAGTTTGATTACATTCTTTTGTGGAACCGATAAATTCTGCACTAACTGACTTCAAAGACACTGTTTGAAATTTTTGGGAAATACAAAGTAGTCTGTACCGGGATGGAAATCGTTCCAGCACCTAAATCCCTATAAATCAAGGCTGTCATGTTTACACTTCTGTTTCGTGTGCGGATTGAACAAAGTACGACATGTTAATTACTGAGCTTTAGAGAGGTGCCGGTTGTTGAGATTTTTGAGCTTTGGACAGAGCTAGACAAGCTGCTCTGCTGCTCACAGTCTTTATGCTAAGCTAAGCTAACGCCCGCCGGCTGTACCTCCATGAATATCCTAGACAAGCGAGTGGTATGAATCTCCTCTTCTGACACTCGACGAGAAAAGAATAAGCGTATTTGACAAAATGTCAAACTAAACAGCTAATGTAAGATTCTGCTCAGATCAAGCAACACTATGCATGAATGAAAACATGACGGGTATTAGAGGACGGGCCGTCCCAGGAGACACGTTAGTGTCTCTCATCAAGTTTCATCATTCAGGCAGACTGGGGGACAACTTCTCAGTCCTCCTCTTTTCTCTCGATGAGCTCTGGGCTTCTCCGGTGACACGGTGAGTGTGTTACAGGATATTTCGAGTCTTGTTTTTGACCATTTAATAAGGGTGTGTTGGTTCCGAGGCCTTCGGGCTAAGATGGAGACCGAGTCCTTTCACCTCCCGGCTTTGAATCGGTCTGTGCGCGCAGGCAGAGTGCCTACAGGTTGTCATTTCTTCCTTTCATCGAGGCGGAGAGCGGGACACTGGTTGTGAAGACCTAACTGGCGATTAGAAAATGGATTTGTTTCCTGTCAGGGTTTTCAGAGCCAGGGAGGAAAATGGATTTGAGTGCCAGGTGTTGACATCAAAGAGGGCCACACAGCCTTGTCCCACGTATGGACGGTGTTGAAATGTCGGGCCTGTGTTTGGAAGAATCTCCAGTTAGTCAGTGTCCCCTCTCTGTCTCTTCCCTTTTGAAGCCTGCGATGAAAAATTAATGGGGCTTTTTCTTCTGTTTGTCGGTGGGCTTGTCTTTCTTCTTCAAAGGCATGACTCACAGAATGACCTTTTAGTTCCCAGGAGTTCAGTGTCTCCCATGAGGCCGTAGGCCTGCTCGAAAGCATATGGTGTCCCTGTGCTGAAGTAGAACTCCAGATACGTTCCCAGTCGAAGGCTGTTATACCACTTTCAGACGGCAGACCTGAATATGACGCGGGTCAACTCAGCCCGCTTTAACGCCGTGTTGCAGCAGACTTCAGTCTGCAGTGTAGTTTTACACACTTTACTGTTAAAAGCTGATAATTACACTTCATAATTTACATTTAATTCAGTCAAGTTTCAGTTTCACCCCTCTCTGTTCATCTGCACGCCCTCTTGATCGCCCACGCTTGCATTTCCTATTTTTTTCTCCCTCTCTCTCTCTCTGTCTGTCTTTTTTTCTCCATTTCCTCGTTGGGTCAGTTAAGTGAGACTTAAAAGTCTTTATCATTTGCTTAATTTCCATTCCTGTTAGCAATGCCAGGCAGCGTCCGACCCGTGTCCAGCCCCGGTCGAGAGGAGGGTCGCGAAGGAGAGTCAGCTGACATGGGTTGACTCATACTGGTGGCCTTCTGAAGGCAAAAGAACCTCCCTCCGGATGAATTCTAATATTGCTCTGCGTCTGCGGGATGTGAAAATAAGCAACTGTATGGCTAAAACTTTATAAGCTGATAATATGTCAGTGTTGTGTTTGCACCTTCTTTCGCTGCAGCCAAGTGGCCAAAAAAAATAAGATAAATATTTTAGAAGGGTCACAAGTTTCAAGCAAGTTTTTAAATATTTACTTTGCTCAAAATTTAAAGTAGACATTTTGCCTTATCTGATGACGACCATGACTATCATGTTCCCTGTTGCCAGGGTTCTTATGTATGGGATTATGGACAGCATTGACGCGTCATGTGGACCCGTCAGGTTGTCCGACCAGCTTAGGGTCCCACTTTGGATACGGAGTCTGTCCGTGGGACCACATTAGAGCTTGCTTGAAACGAACCCCTTGATCACAGTTTTGTGGTGGACCCAAGTCTGAAATTAGCTTTCACACTTTCACCAAACATGGCAAACTCTCAGGACTGGAAAAATATTTATTGAGGCCCGGGCTGAAAAACTGGCTTGTACTATAAATTGTGCCTTGTACATATTTGTTCATTTGTATTTCGTAGCATTTCTGCATTACAACATGCATTTATACATCATGGCTGTAGGAACCAGAGAAAGCAAGTCTATCATGAAATGGTTTTTTTGCAAACGTGAGGGTATAGTTTTACTGTATGTCTGGGTACCTACGAAATACTATTTATCTCTGTTTTCTTTTTAGCCAAATAGATGTATCTATTTGTGAAGCACAGATAAGATTTTATAAAAGCAACACTGTCCTGCACTTTTGCTGGAGCCTCACTTCATTGCTACTTTTCGATGGCCATGATTGAATGAGTCCAGACTAAATACTGTACATATTCACAGTCTCCTGTTAAAATATAGCGATGGATATGTAAGCACAGGTAAGTAATACATCAGATGCCACGTGATTATTTTCTAATAAAAGGCTTTCAGTTTTTATTAAGTTTAATTTCATGTACAGTACTAGAGTGCACTTTGCCATTCCAAAGCAGAAATAACACAGGGGTCTAATAATAGCAGTCTTACGGGATTGTCATATATAAAGTATATTACATACACAGACCCCATGCAACAAAACCTGTCTTTGGTTCGTTCGGTGTGATCCCCGGGTTTGTTGCCGGTAACAAAGGCATTAATATAGCAGCTGACGGCTTTCAAGGTAAAAGCCGGCAACAAATAACTGCAGGCTCTCACGTGAAGGACTTTCACTCTGTCGTACGTTGCCCTGCAGAACGAGGCTGGCAGTGGGCCGCTCACAGTAATCAGCATGCAGCACATGACCTGCATTTATCCTTAAAGCACACAATGTGCCTCAGTGTGCTAACTAAGGGGGTGTACACTTATAATCAATTTAATAATCTAATCAAAAGTAAAAGTAAAAAATCGGACTGACACAGTTTTGCAGTACTTACCAAGGGGCAAAACAGAGTCAACAGAGGCCTGTTTATTTCTTACACCGACTTTTGCTCAAAATAAAGTTTATGGTTTGCCTCAGCCAGTTCCTCCTGGAATCTGTGATCTTGTGATCAGGGAACTTTCAATTTCAAAACTCAGCCAGTTCTGGTGTTACATGGAAGTGCTTGCGGTGTGGTCTAATTTCTTCCATATCTTCAGAAACGGCGTTTAGAAGATTCATCGCACTTGTCATGCATTGCTTAACCACAGACAGCGTTGTAGCTTCTCACAAGCTGCACCGATCCAGTTGTCGACAAACAATATCTAGGGGCAGGCACTTCATGATAAGTTTGATTCGGGGCAAAATGCCCTTTTAGTGCATCAACTTCCTGTCTACTGACTCCTGTTAATCACAGGATACTTAACCACGTGATAGAATTCAGACACTTTTGGCCACACAACAAGAACTATGAGCTTTATAAGTTTTGCTCTGAGCTACCCTGTAAATTTTCTAGGACCTTAAGGCCCGACAACGTGTATGAATGAATGAATTCCTTTATCTTTTAACCTCTTAAAACATTTGCAGAGCCCTACGTGAATGTTTTCGAGCAGCACTACAAAATTCCTGATTCTTCTGTGAATCTGGTAGGTATTTTTATTTTGAAGGGAACAGGCTAACATTTCTGGTGTTATGTTTCTTATCCCCTATATATATATATATATTCTGTGTGTTTTAACAGGAAGTAAAGCATCTTTTTTTTTTTTTTTTTTTAAGTGAACTGTGTGTGTTGCACTTCCACTAGATTTACTGATTCATTTCGTCCCGGACTTGGATAAATGCCGTTTTCAAGGGCACCATAGCACCTGTAATGAGGGAGCGGTAACTGAAGCTCTATCAGCTTCCCCACCCAGATCCATCCTGCCAGTGTGGAGGTAGAAAGCAGGGACTCTCAGCTCACAAGCTTGCTTCTCTGACCCTTTAGGCCACCTGCTAGGGCACAATATTGCAACTAGCTGTCAATTTGTGTAATCTGTGGCACATTTGCATCACTGCTCTCTGCAGGCTGCAGAAAGAGCTTCACGTCTTGCCACGCATCCTTGCGATTCAAACATTACGGGAAACCTGCTCATCAAAACGCTGCTCTAGGGCAGCACAACTGGCCGAGAAGGCATCAAAGAAGGTATCAAGCGGTGACTGTTGCTGTCATCACTTTGCGCGGGCTTGATGTTGGCCGCCAGACCTCCACAGACGTGATGTTGGGCATCTCCGAAGGACACACACGAAATATATAAATGAAAAGTCTGTTTGGAAGCATGGCGAGAGCTCAGAAGTAGAGGGCAAGCTTGATGCCTTAGGGTGGGTGCAAGAAACGCTGAAAAAGAAAGGTGTGGGAAAGACGTAGGAGGGTAAAACTCAAGCTGCTGGGTAAATATTGACACCTAGAATGTGCTCTGTTGTTTTTTATGGCCTCTGCTGGCAATTATTAATCGCCCATTAAAATAATGTGCCTGCGCAAACATACACAAGCACACAGACGAGCTGGACTGACACCTTCCATGGTTATTATCATTGTAATTTAATTAGCAGGCTTAATGGAAATGTGTATATATACATAGTGCGTTTTTGTGTAGTTGTTGCTCTGGATGTGAAATAAAACCGCCTCAGAGTGAGCGAACGGAGCTATTAAATACTGTACTCACTCCAGGTCAGCATAAATCCGGCGAGAGTTTGACCGTAAACAAACGGAACGCATTAGCTCTCGCTTTCTCTTAAATTACTGACGTTAATGGAGCCCTGATTTCTTTACTGAAGATAAGGAGATGAATGTTGGGGACTTTTGGACCCACATTGAAGTCACTGGACAAACTGTTTGGATAAATGCATTGAAGAGTTTATTCGCTGTTTTTGAAACCGTAAAAAGTTGATATTAACATTACATTATGGTTTACTAACTATTGTTTCATTCATTAATAATCAAGCACGAATTAAGCATGTCCTAAGCTCAGGGCTCGGCTACACGGTTGAAACCAGACCACAGTAACCCCAGTTCTGTATAACAAGGTTAACATGTCATTAAATTATTCCCCAGTAATGATCAGCTAACAAGCTGGTTGACTGGCAACTGTGTGCAGATTTGTCTGTTTATAGGGCAAGGCTAGCTCAAAAAAACTTACACCCAGAGGTGTTTCTGATCGTTAGTCTACCTTCATTTCTACAAAAGAGGCGGACAAAATATTAGAAACACCTCCCGGTATAACGCAACACCACAAACATTTAACAGCACCACAAACTGCAGCCTCCCAACGCACAAAGAGCTGAATCAACACCTCTCTTAAACAGTTTAAACAAAAACTGAAAATCCGTCTGAGCTGGGTTTTAAGAGGGGGGAAGAAAAAAAAAAAACCTCCTCCTTCCAGAAACTGAGAAGAACTGACACCAGTTTAATCCCTAAAGATTTTTAAAAACATTCTTCAATCACAAACATCACAATGAAAGAAATTATGCAAATGGAATTAAAGTAAAACAAAGTTTTATTTCAAGTAAATAAAGCTTGTGTTACTGTGAAAATGACTTATCAATTACAGTCTGATGATACAATATATGGCTTCATAAATCAGCAGTGTTGATATTTTCACATGTTAAACTGGTTTCTTAATAACCGAAACCACAGGACTGCAATTTACTCAAGTTAGACACCTGCAGATGTTTAGTTACTGGTGCCGGTTGCTGCAGAAGCCTCCATTAATCAGATGATAACAGAAATATACAGAAGAGTAAAGAGTAAAATACCTGCGGGAGTGCGAACAGCTTTTATGGCCCGGAGTGTTACGTCACATTTTCTCTCCTTCCCAGTGGGAATTCAGCGCTTTGTGTATGGTCATGTTATCTGCAGTGGCCTGCCTGAGGCATCGTTGTCGTCGCAGGCACTTGGTCATTCGGGGACTTTGAGCTGACTTGAGATCGGCTGTGCTTTACCCGTTTTCTGCCAAAGCGACCTACCTGAGTGCTCTTGACCGTCTTTGGTTCAGCAGCTTTTGAAGATGAGTCGGCGCGGACGCGGTATGCAGAGCAACACCTAGGAATCACCCAGGGAAATTACCGAAAATGATCTTCGCCGTTTATCTACGTTAAGTTTGGGAGGACAGTGATTTATTTACACCTATTAATGCCAGTAATCGGCAGCGACCTCATCAGTTTCAACTGCAGTTATTGGATAATAGAATTCTTGGTCCTTACCCTGGGGATGAGCTCTGTATTAAACAGGGGAGCCGTGTCTTCCCGCTCTCGCTTTCCCTCTGTGGTGAGGAAAACGCCCGTAGGTTTCCAAATAAGGCCCGGGTGAGCGGTGGCGGTATTGATAGAATAAGACCGCTGCAGGGGAATATTTGTATCGACCTGTTCCGAGACCGTCTGATACACGCCGTTTCTCTGGCAGCGTGGGGTGGGGGTTGTCGCGAAGGGCTCGCTGATGGTAATAAGCCCAGAATGGAAGGGAAAGCGTAAAGATTTCTCCACGTTTCAGCTGTCAATATATTCTTCTTCCCTAAATGTCACCCAGTTGTGCCGATTCAGGGCTCTTCGTCAACTTTTTAGGAGGTTTAAAAAATTTTTTTTTTTTCTAGCACAAAAAAATATTTGGCACGGAGATTAAAAATGCGTTCATTAGTGTAGAAACATTAGTTAAGAGATTTACGATGAAGATTCTGAACAGCTTGGCGTCTTACACGAGGACATTTACTTGACTTTTTCTTTTTGCTGAGGATTGTCTCAGTGCGACTCGGATAGATTAAGGCCATTTGCTACCTCTCTTACTGCTACATACAGTAGATTTGGCTTTTCAACCAAGACTGGCCACACTGAATATGACAAATCTCTTTTGAGCTGCTGAACGTGCTAACTGAGCTGCGTGGGTGAGTTATAATATACCAAGTTCTTCTGCATGGTGCAAATGCTATCATTTTTTTTATTCACATGAGATAGATTTTTCAAATATATTGTCAATTGTATGCGCTTGATTGTTTTCGTAGTTAATTGAATGAGCCTTCAGCTAAACAGGGCTTCAGTTAGATAAGAGGCAGAAAAACAAAAGAGTGAATTCTAAATTCACAACCTCCTCTCTGTCTCACACCTCATTTCTCTATTTTCCTCGGTCGTGCATCACTTCCAGGCTAGCCTTCCGCCAGTCACCCCCCCCTCTGAGTGTGCTTGGTTTTTGCACAGAGACCTGCTGAGGGGTTTTCGACTTGATAAAGACGTGCTGTGTTTGTTCAGTTTGTTCCGGCAACAGAGAGGCCGGTGGTGTGAATGTGATTCAGCTGGCTGATTCAGCCCATTAAATAGCTCTTTGAAAAGAATGGGCTCCTGGCTTTGGCTCCCTACTGGCTTCCAGTCCCGGGATGCACTGTATGCCTGGCACCGAATGGAGACAATGTCTTTTTGCACTGGTGCATTGGGCACGTGACCGCTTGCTGCTTGACAGGTGTTTCGATAGGTAGAAGCTTGGACAGGGCCTGTGAAACCTGAAGGTACCGATCTGCTGCAAATGACAAATTCAGCCCCCTCTCGTAGGTTGCCTTTCTTCCTCTAGCTTCTGTTGCTCAGCCAATTTACATGCACACAAGAAACCAGGTTACTCAGGAAGCTGGATCGTGTGGTTACGTGTTCTGTGGTAGGTCAGCACCTGCAGCAGGGCAGCAATCACATTTCTCCCTGATCCTGATCCTGTTTTGGAAACATGTCTGACTTATTTTATCTGTAGTAATGTTACAATATGCAGCTTTCTGATTTCTTTGTTTTGTGGGTGTGTTTGTGTGTGTGTGTGTGTGTGTGTCAGAGGGCAGACGTACTGTAGCAGTGAGAGGACAGACTTTGTAGTGAGAGCACAACTCTTCCTCGTAGTGTTGAATGTGTATTAATTTTACAAATAGTTAAATGTTTAACAGTGGAAGGGGACTTATTTAGATTTTGAGAGGTGTTGTATGAGTTTCAGTTTTAGTTTAACTTTAGATTGAATTATTTTCAATCTGAACATGCATTGCTGTGTGTAATAATCCCCCCTTTCTCCAGGAGAAATCCAGCAAAGGAAATCAGGTTCATCTAATCTCCGACCCCGATCACCGAAGCCAGGTTTCTCCTCAATATGATGTTTAAGAAAGCGGGTTATCGCTGTTGTAAATCCCGTTACTTAAGTGCACGTAAATGCAGCGAATGGGTTTTCCGAACGTCTGAGGATCTTGCGTCAGACTCTGACACGCGTGCTTTCAGATGCTCCACAGTTTGCCCACTGGCCCGGACCACGACGTGCCTAAAATGCTGTATGGGTTTCCCCCAAGGCTCAACATTTGGCCCAGTTTCGATCAATTCACAGTGTCATTCTTTACCGTTCCTTTTTGATGCTAATGACACGTAGCTGTATGGTTTGTGTGTACACACTAGGCCTAATAATATGGACACCCTGCACTAAATATTGAATGAACCGTGTGTCTGCCTATTGGCCCTGAGCAGATACCATCCAGATGGTAAGTATTTTGGTGGTTACACATTTTTTGTTCTTCGGGCTCAGTGCTTCAGTACATGAATTAATGAACACTGTATTAAAGTGCCAAGTCTCAGCTTTCGTTTGAGTAGCTTTACAACAATATTGAAAAACATTTGTGTGAGATCAGGACATTTTAACACATGGTGCCCAAATTGCAAGGGGCCAAAAATAATTGGACGCTTGGCTATTCAATGCTTCTTGGGCAACCTCATCTGTCAGACATGGTGGTGGATCTGTTATGGCGTGGGCAGTTATGGCTGCCAGTCGAAATGGCACACTGGCATTCACTGAGGATTTCACTGTGCACACAGAGAGTGCCGGCAAAGAGACGTGGCCTGTAAAAAGTTAATGGATTTTTTGATGCCCGCAATATTACGTATGAAACTGCCAATCAGATTTATTTACTTATTAATCGAAGGCGCCGGAATGCCGGTCGGGATTGTTCTGGCCCACTTTAAACCCTGAGCTATTTTGATTCATGTAGGAGCAGCGGCGCAAAGCTCGAGAGAGGGCCGGCTGAGGTGGGATATAAATCAGAGGATGATTAACGAACTCTCGCTTAGCCAGTCACATCACTGGTCTCGTCGCTGCAAAACAGCTTTGCCAATCAGACGCAAACTCCTCACCTTCCGCAGTCCAGGTTCAAAACAAACGATTTTGTTTGCAATCAGTGTAACTTTGTGTTCTTTATAACCGTCACTGATGTACGGAAATCAGAGGCTTTCCTACCTGGCATGAGTGCCTACTACGACATAAATCAAACACCAACTCTGCCGTTGATTGAGTCTATTTTGGTTGAGCCGTTAACTTCTGACAGTATCAGCTAGTATTCTGTCATTTAACAAATTTGTCAGAGATCTCAGATAATCTTTGATAAGTGCAAATACTTCAGCTGAGACCGAATACTTGGTCAGTTTTTCTTTCCTGCATCAAAGCAGTTTCACTGCTAAGTACACACTCTCACACTCTTTCCTGTCAGAACACACAAACTTTCAGGCCGGTGGCACATGAGCTGGCAGTGGCCCCCGACTAGGGAGACGCTGCCTTGTCAGAGCTGTGCGGGGATATTCCCATGGAAAAGCTGTGTCAAAATCGAGGAGAGAGGGCTGAGGCACGCTGTTGCCGCCACAGACAGGAAGGCACGTGAGTGGAGCTGATGGAAACGAAGACACTTTACTCTCGGTTCTCAGGGCGCTCTTCATATAGCGCAGGTCTAGACTGCACTCTTCATAATACTATTTACAGAGACCAAAAATTCCCCCATAAGGAAGTGAAAACAGCTGCACGCCTGGAAAGTATATATGAAACGTTTTGTGTCTCTCTCACCACCTTTGTCAAGCAGTTCATATCTTCATTCAACATATTTATAGTCTTAACATACTGCACTTTCCATTTAAGGTTCATTCAGACGCTACTGAAAAACATTTGCGTGTCCTGAGCTGTGTGTTTTGAATTTGTAACTATAGTGAACTGGAACATGTTTTTTTTTTTTTAAATTCCAGTGGTATTGCTGTCATACTCCTAAGTTTTACTGAGATATACCTGTATGTATTTTAGGGCTCCAACCAACAATAATTTCGTCAATTAATTAGCAGAATTGTTTTCAGAATTAATCGTTTTTCTACAAAATTGTCAGCAAATAGTGAAAAAATTATCCTCACAATATCCCAGAGCCCGAACTGACATTTTCAGATGTCTTGTTTTGTTCAACCATAGTGATACATTCATTTTGATATCGCATGAGACAAAGAAAAGCAGCAAATCCTCACAGATTAGAAGCTCGAACTGTGCAAAGTTGATCATTTTTGCCCAAAAATGACTAGTCAGTTAGCAAGATAGTTGTTTGATTGATTTTCTGTCAGTCGACTAATCAATTAATCAACTAGTTGTTTCAGTTGTAATGTAGTTTTTTCCTTTCCTCCTTTTCCTTCTAAATGAATTTACTCTAATTAAATTTAATAACTTACTATCATTGTTCTGTATTTGAGGAGACAAATACAGAGATAATGTGGATGTAATGCAGCAATCTTTTTATTTGTTTATTGCAGTTGTAGGCTGAGCGTACTAAAGTGCCATGAAATTGCCCGGGTCTAAAATTACTTCAAAGTCTCTGACATGTCTCACTCTTGTGTTCCAGCACCGCGTTTTCCAGAGATCACTGGGAAACCAAAGTTGTAATGTACCGTAACGTTTTTTTTTCGTTTCAGTTTTCTGGACAGTAGGTGTAGTTTGAGCTTGTGTAGGTAGCACTCCTCTTTGTACTCTGGTCTCTCGAAAACAAACTGCCGTTGCTGCTGAAATGTTAAGATAGTGCGAACCTACCCGAGGGGCCAGGTGCAGATTCAGAACTAAATGTGTGTTCGCAGTCTTGCACCAGATTCAGGAACCCCTGCGTGCTCTGCGTTAGAAATCAAAGTCAACAGTTACCAAGAGGTTATGCACCTGTTTGGAGAAGAACTAGACTTGTTCTGTCCCTGGTTTTATCATTCACCAGTAATGTCATCTATAGCAAAGCAGTGTTGAACTCAGTGCAAGACAGTAAGTTGATGCATTTACAGTGTTTTCTATTCTCACATTATCTGCATGATAGACGTGACAATATGTAAATCCGTGTATTTGATCTTGAGAAAAAAACATGCAGCACACACATTTACTCTACATAAATGTTGAGGCAGTTGAAAAGCTGCCCAGATACCCTCCTCGATGCTACCTTTGACCTGGTCTCCGTCGCTTTTCTGTCACACAGCTCACTCAGAGCGAGTACCATGTGGAGGCACTCATTATCTCTCAGAAAGTGGAATATTTCTTCTAATGTATTCATCACATCTGGCTCCAGATGTTAAGAACTGTGAACGTTAAAGGTTTGAGGCAGCGGGTAGACTCCCTGTGCTGTACTTGTAGTGACGGGGCGAAGTACAATGAGCACTTACTTAATGAATTTCTCCAAACAAAGATGTCAGTGTTGGATACAGACAGCAGCAGCTAAACTAGTCCCTTTGTTCAACTGCATAGGGGTGGCTCAACAGGGCATAAAATCTCTCAGCAATGGGTGATTAAAAGAGATTGACTGTTTACGGCCAAAAAACCAGTTGTAGTTTAAGTTGGTAGAGAACGACGGGCAGGAGAGAGAAGGGGAAATGGAAATGACCACTGGTTCGCATGGATGCCCCTTCTTTGCGTTTTAACTCTCTCTCTCTCTCTCACCTTCTTCCACAGATAGTGTCCAATGTGCTAATCTTCTCCTGTACCAACATCGTGGGAGTGTGCACGCATTACCCCGCTGAGGGCTCCCAGAGGCAGGCCTTCCAGGAGACCAGGGAATGCATCCAGGCTCGCCTCCACTCCCAGAGGGAAAACCAGCAGCAGGTGAGGGAGAGAGAGAGAGGTGGGGGGGGGGGCCCTATGTTTTTTTTTTTTCATATACTAAACTCCTCAACTCCTGTAGGTTTAAAAGACGGCCATGAAAAGTGTGTACAGTAGCTGGCTCCCTTGTGGAGCATGGCAGCTGTAAAATGTTTGTTTAACACAGTAGCAGATTCTATACCGGAGATATAGAACGGGCTGTGTGACATATTTTCATTGTCATTTGAAAGGGACAAGTGTTATAGACAGGTGTCCCATTCACAGAAATGAATGACCATGTTTGCTTACTTCTTATTGCTCATTTCAGTATTTGAGAATGGTGGTACTCGCTGGATAAATGTTTTTTTTTTTTTTTTTTAGATGTACATTTTCATGGAAATACTCCTCCTTGCAGTTCCATAACTTGCTTATAGCCTTAGCTAAGGGGAGACATGGAATTCCAGAGTGAAATGGCTGCTGTTAAAAGCAGTAATAATACTAACCTGGACTATACCGATACGTCTGTGCTTGTTATTGGCGAACTGATTCCTGTGTCTAAACACTGCCTGTTTAATTCCTGCGGCCATAAGAATGTGCCAGAATATAAAATATGCTGGAAACTAGACGGAATGACCCTACATAATGCGTGCCAGCATTGTTTATATGCACATGAATACAGGAATATGTTTATGTGAGATACATGCATTCTGTATTTAAAAGTTTATAAGTAGAATTATTTAGCAGCTGCAGGGGAACATCAGAGACCGTACGCACGCACATTATTCCCTGACAGACCTTACATCTGTTTGGCTTTTTTGTCCTAATCATTTAAAAAAAAGTGATGCATTTTCCATCCACAGTCATCAGTTTGCCTCCTCTGTCAAACCTGAATTACGAGTACGTGGCTGCCCGACATACACTTAACCATCAGCAAAGCACTGACTGGCAGAGTCTTGCAAACGGTTTCCCCCTCTCTTGCCATAACATGAAATAGCAGTGAGCTGTCTTACAATAAACCAGGGGGACTTTCGTCACCGATTTAGGGGCAAAAGAATCCACCGGGTTATTAAAATCCAGATCGGATTTAATTGCCACAGCTGAGACACAGCTGAGTCACCTTGGTTGTTGTTTTTTTTTTTTTTTTCTTAAAACTTCCCAAACTGGACCAATAAAGCTCTACCTGACAATTTGTGGCTGGTCAGCTCAAACTGTACTCTGTGCAGGAAGGGATATGCTATTGTTGGGAAAAAGAATATTTTCCACCGATCACTGTGGAGGCAGGTAGTTAGAGTGGGGAACTTCTTCGGGCTTGTTAGTAACTCTGCCTCCTCTCAGACAGCCAAAGCCTCCGCCTCTTAATTTACTTATATTTGTCCACTGAACCTGTCCCCCCCCCCCCACGCTTTCCTGCAGGAACGTCTTCTGCTCTCAGTGCTTCCCCGCCACGTTGCCATGGAGATGAAAGCTGATATAAACGCCAAGCAGGAGGACATGATGTTTCACAAGATCTACATCCAGAAGCACGACAACGTCAGGTAACATCAGGGGCTGCTCGCCCCAAGGCGAGGAAGAAGTGGGATGATGGGGGGGGGGCAGATTAAAGCTGCTATAAATAGGACCTTTTCTCAACATCTCCACAAATCACCTCAAGTTACGTGGTTCCTCTCGAAAATACAGTACAGCCACACAAATCAAGATACAAACCATCGCACGTTTTCCTCACGAGGCACAATTAATGCTCTGAAAATTAATTTACAATGTAAAATTTTTCTCTTCATGCGAAAGCGTGTTTGTTGGCTTGCATTAAGCAGGTCCTGGCCACAAGGGCAGAGAACTTTGACTTAATCTGTCTTTTGTACACAGCAGTACTGTGGTATGTTAACTTTTCCATAGTCATCGTTTCGGGAAAAAACAACGTACCCGGCTCCATTGAGTCACATGATGGTTTTGAGTTTTTACGGTGCTGCTGAATCTGATTCAGAAAAGTCAGACCGCTGAACTCCTAGTGTGGGTCAAACATAGAAATTTGGACCTGCTGTAATAATACACATGATAACCCTAACCCTAACACACCACTGAGAATCTCTTTCAGCGCAATTAAATGCGATCCTCCTGCTGCTTTGATTGAAGTTTACCGACAGCCGAGATGATGATGTGATTTTTTATTTCAAATCAGGCCCCGATGAACTTAAACGTGAGTTTAAAATTTTGGTGCGACAGAGCTGCACAATAAACTACGATTTTAATCTGGGTTAATCCTGAATGGTGCAGCCCACCCACAGACAGAGGCAGAAGAGGAGGGAGAAGTGCAGGCGTTGCCATGACAACTGGCTGCATGGTATTTTCCCAGAGTGTTTTTCACCTGTCTCTACATACAGTATCAGCAACCATACAGAGTGTGACAACATTTGCAATGTAATTGAAATATTGTAAACTAAAAATGAAAATAAATAGTTGCCGGTCATCATAAAACAAACCTTTTACCTTTTTAAAGAACCTATATTCATCTGTTGCAAAATGTTATATTATTTCAAGAGATTTGTCTTTACGAGGCCTCTTTCAGCCTAGAAAGGCAGAAAAGCGTTCTGGAAAAACTTATAGTATATTAAAAAACCCAGGATTTGTGATGATATCCAAAAAGTCTCAAAGTTACTTCCACACAATTATAGATGCATGTTTGCAATATTTCCGGCTTTGAAGCTCTGAGTTCTACTTTCTAAATCATCAGGAGGCGGTGGAGGTTTTTGCAAAATCACACCTCTGCTTCAAGTGTGCCGGCTGACTACTCCACAACATCAGTTAGGCTCAGCAGAGGTGGTTTGTAAGACTTAATGTAAGACATACAGTTGAATGCAAGAGTTAGGACGCCCTGACTGAGTAGGGGTGCCCAAACTTTTAGCACATACCACAATTAAGTTTTAAGTTCCATTAAATGAAACGGAACGGCGCAGTAATATTTGTAGAAAGGGTCATTTTTTTTAATGTAATGGATCCCATGTGAAAAACTATTTTTTGTTTGGTAACTCTCCGACGTCATCCAGCCTGGTGAAGACGGTGTCTGACGGCGGTCCTCTCTGCTAGTCCTGATGGCAGCGAAGGCCGAAGGTAGGCCGCGGCAGATTGAACGATCGGACGCTTCCATAGTGCTTCAAATAGTGTTTACACGCTGCCGACGTCTTGCTTTTGTCGTGGACCCCCAGCACGTATGGAATTTGCGTCACATGACGATGGGTGGTCATGGACAGAGAGAGGAGATCATAACTCCCTGACTCTTTTTAAAGATAAGCATTTGGCTGTCTGATGTGAACGGCCTCTTCGGTCTCTCTCTGGTCATCCGCTGGCTCCTGGTTGATGACTTAGACCTCTTCCTTGTCAATGCTTTGACCAAAGGCAGCGGGTGTTTCGCGTTTCCAGTTTTCATTCAGCCTCCTGTCTCCTGTCCAGGGTCCTTACAGTTTACTTACTTGAGAGTGTATGATGTGGGTTCGCTCTGGTACCTGTGTGAACACTGATCATTAAATTCAGCTCATCAAATAGGAGATGACTATACACCGTGTAACCCCACAGGACAGATGCAGTTGAAAAACTGTGGTCAAGTTTGGCACCACCTTGTGGAGCAGGAAAACAATGCACCAGGACGATACTGAGAAAATGACTTGTGAGTTCTGTGTGTGTGTGTGTGTGTGTGTGTGTGTGTGTGTGTGTGTGCGTCTGTCTGTCTGCATGTGCGTGTGTGGCAACAGCAGCCTCAGTATCAAACTGTGGAGAGGGAGTTTTATGGCCTGTAGCTGTCATAGTCAGGCGGCAGCCCAAACCTCGGTACATAATAGGTGCTATTGAAGCCCTTTATCACTTTGATGTGTCCCTTTTTAGTCCTCACGGGTTAGAGCATCAGGTCACGTACTTGGAGCGCCTGCACACAAAAGTCTTTTCATTGCTATTAAGGCGATCATTATCAGGAATTATCCTTTTTAGTTGCCTACGTTTAAAAGTTTATTACAAGTAAGAGTGCAGACATTTCTGGGGCATGTGACAGAAGTTACTGCTTCTGACACCAGTGTGCACCAAGCCACATGAGAACTTGTGAATGAGTGTGTGCACGCAAAGACGTTTAGTTTATAACAATGCAGTTGTGTTGTCTGCAATTAAGAGGCAAATGCCAGGAATGTCGTGTTGTTTCTCAGTGGATTTGTCCATTACTGCAGCTGTCAGGCTTAAACTAAATTCAGTGACCTGTAATTCATTCTTACCTGGGAAGGAGTCGCCCTTTGCATGATTAGAAGACAACCGCTCAGAAAAAGCTGCAGTTCCAGCAAACAAAGCATCCGATGCGAGCAAAGCGAAAAGACAAACGAAGAAGAAAGAGAAGGCGAAGTGTTAGTTTGGTAGAGTGTCCTACTGTAAGTTTTTATGTGAGTCACCGGGGAGCAGGTGGCACATTAGCGGCGTCCGCTAAGTTCGGCTAATTTCTGTCTGTGGTCATGAGTGTGTGGTTAATGGCCAGCTAACCAGGTGTGACTAGGCCTGTCGGGGAGCGGGCTGTGGCTTTTGGTAATTGGGGCTCTGCTGAGAGTCCGAGTAACAACAGGAAGAGAAGTGACAGCTCCCACTGCTGCAACTAAAGAGTAAGAGGGAAAACAGAGGAAGGTGGAGCGGTGGAGAGGGAGTCACTCGAGGTCTGGAGCTTGTTGCTGCACTAGAAATGCATTAGAGTATATATGTTTCTGCACATCTTCCTGTTAATTCAGGAGTCACTCAAAAACAGAGGTACCAGAGTAAAATATTTTTCACAGATGAACTGTAAAAGGCACATAATTATACACTTTGATCCAACATGAGGTTACAAGTAGTTTCTAATAGTTTAGGGTACGTATTTGTACTAGTTCAGCCTGAACTAGTTACTAAAGTCAGTTAAGGTCGTGCACTGAATGAATCACGTGGGTGGTGCAGGGGGTGCTCGACTGCTGCGGAGCCCCAGGTTCAGTTCAGTTCAGTTCATGCAATCTTGCCTCCAGCTTTGCTCCGCAGAAAAACAACTGGCAGAGAAAAGTTGGTGAGGAATCAGGTCCTTGCAGCTGCCGCTTTCTACTGGTTTCTTTTTCGAAACAGCAAATCACAAGTCTTCATATGCAAATATCAAGTCCAGATTCAATTATTATAAATTACATATATCCATGGTGCACAGACAATGTATCCCACTGACTTTGTTGATTTCCTGCCTTTTTTCTAGCGCTACCACGAGGTTGACATTTGTGGTTTTGAATGACATTTCCCAAAAACCATCGGATGGATTGCCTCGAAATTTTGTGCAGACATTCATGTCCCCCTCAGGATGAATTTTAATCACGTTGGTCATACCCTTGGTTTTCATCCAGTGCTATTATCAAGTCAATATAACACATTTTCAGATGGATTATGACAAAGTACCTGCAAAACTAATGACATTCCAATAAGCCTCAGCTGGACTTTTGTGATTAATGCTAATAAACATGTTAGCTTGATAGCATGTTAAACTACATGCAAGGTGGTGAAGGTTACACAAGCTCACATTAGCATTGTTAGAAAGCCGACATTAGCATTGAGCTCTCAGCCTCACAGAGCTGTTAGCATGGCTGCAGGCTCTTAGTCCTGTTTAACATTGCTGAGACCAAGTCCTCTCAAGGCCTAATAATTAAATATGCAAGGAATATGGATACGTAAGATCTTGCTGCAGTCTCAATTATGTTTCCAGGTTAAATCATAAGAGTTGAATGGTTCAGCTTCAGAGCTGTCAAGTCGTTTAATCAAGTTGTCCTTAGGGGGTCAAGCCTCTCAGGGTAATCAAGTCCTACTCGAGTTTCAAACCAACATTTTTCTGACATAAGTCTCGAGTAGCTCTGCTACACTGTCTCGATCTGTCTACACCCTCCCTAGGCAAGAGCGGGAATTAGCAGCAACGAGGACTGCAGAGCACGGAGTGAACTCGGCATAGAGCAAAAAAGGCATCACCTCGGATTCCTTAATGTTCTAATATTCCTGAATGAATATATCATATCTTTGTCACTTGGCTTTGTCACATAATTGCAGTTGTGAAAGTACAATTCGTACTTCTGACCTCCAACAAACGGTACCTTAATGCACTTGTTCACGGTAGTGGCCCAGCGAGAGAATTTGTTTGCCCCAAAGGTAAAATTCAGCCCTACCTTTTCCCCGAGAGTGCGACATCCCACTAGTGTTTGTCCTCTGGAATAAAATCATGTCCTGTGGCTTCAGCAATGCGGCCAAAATGTGTGCTGACTAAGTTGTTATGCAAGAGAGCTTTGGGACGGATGTTTTTATGCTGCCGGGTTGCCCTGTGAGTGTTCAAGAACTACTCTTGAACAGAACGCTGTGCCTGTAGCTGTTGCTGCTGTCACGTAGGCCAGCAGCATCCTGGAGAGAGACACATGGGAAGAACATTGCATAAATTAGAGGAACCGACCTTACCTTTGTTCTACAAGTTCTAATTGAAGTAAGGACGAGAATTGACACTGTACAGCAAACACACATGGTGTTAGTGTGTGTAATGCAGTTAATCATGTGCGTGTGTGTTACATAAGGCCCTTCTGCTGATGAGGTTGGAGCCAGGCCCGGCCTGAGAATCTGTCCTTGGTGAGCAGACGGCAACACACATGCATGTAGAAAAGATACAATTCACAAATCAGCTGTTGTTCACTGCCTTTATACACACGTTAAGCTCATCTAATTGGGGTGACAAAAACACACTTTGTCACTCCAAAGGAAAATTAACCTTTCAAGTGTTATACTGTCCTACCAGATGAGACCAAATTCAACTTGAAAGGATCCGTACCAATTCTAAATGACCAGAAAAAGTTTGGGCCAGACAATGATAAAAAGGACGGAGCGGTCTGAGGGGGTTTTATTTCTTTTTTTGTTTGTTTTGTTTTGCTTCGTTTTGGTCAGTTAGTCAGCCACCAGCAGACCTGTAGAGTTAAGCAGCCGGGGGCAGATAAAAGGCAGCTGGCCGGTGGTAGTGCTAGTGCCAGACGACAAGGGGTCACAGGGTCAGGCAATGCAAGGACAGCTTTGGTTCAGCTGAGATTTGACCCAGAACAGACTTAGCGGTGGTGGCTCGGCAAGCAGGAAAAGGAAATTGCCTGTATGCAGCTGTACACAAATGTTTGTTACGTACTTTGTTGGTTTTTTTGAATTGAAAAGAGGCAAATACAGCCCCTGAAGCAAACACATTAATATGAGCCTTTCTTCAGACGTTAATGGTCTGTTACGTTTTATTTCATGAACTTAGAAAATAGAAAAAAATGAAACAGTAAATGTGGCACGTGCAAAAGTATGGGCGCCTAAGTCATTACTTCGTAACCCCCCTTTTTGCCAGCTGTTAAGGATAGGGGATGGAAATATTCTGCAAATTCTGGATGCAAATGTCCTGAAGTCAGTAGAGAAAGTGAAACTAAAAAAGAGGCTGGCCTCTACAACAGGACAGTGACCCAAAGCGGACCTCAAAATACGCCATGAACCACTTCGAGTGACACAGGCTGAAGCTTTCGGAGCGGCCCCCACGGTCCCCTGACTTGAACCCGTGTGTAGATCTTAAACATGCTTTTTTTTTCTACAAGACAGGCCTAAAAATATCACAGAACTATAACGGATCTGCCGGAAGAGTGGATGAAAAATCCGAAATCAAGAATAGAAAGACTCTGAGCTAGAAAAAGCATTTGCAAGCTGTGTATCTGCCAAAGACACAGCTTGAGCCAGTAATTGTGTACATGCCACAAGCACTGGCTCAGGGCTGTCCTTTTCCTTTTTAAAAAGCCCAGCGTTTTTCATGGACGCTTGTTGGACTCACTGTCACACATTTTGCCTGATGATGATGTAATGCTGATGAAGCAGGAAAATTCAACTGGCAGTTATCCCTCAGTTGATATATTTCAACTGTACAAAACTCCGTTAGAACAAACCCCTTTTGCTGTGTGTAATCAGGTCTTAACAGTATGGAGTAGCCAGGTGTGATCATTACGAAGTTGGCGTAACGCTGGGGCATGTAAACATTAAGGTTCACTGCAATTTGTTTAATTTTTAATTGGGATACATGGAGGTTTTGTAGACACATGCGTTAAAATAAGCAAATTAAAGCACTCGTCTCTGCATCCGCACTTCCTATCAGTCCCTAGAGCGTGTCATCCTTCCTTCCTTCCTTCTCACCGCCTCCATCCCTCCTTTCCTCACTCGCCTTCCACGTCAGCCATCGCTGCTTCTACCCAGAGTGATGGACCTGTTTCTGAGCTCAAACACACACCGGTCAAGTGTCTGGTTTCACTCGACCTCCCATGCAACAGTTCACAGAAAACAATCAATTATTCTCAGAAATGTGTACCCCAGAGTGGGGACTCTTAATCCTTTTCAACTTGAGATCCAAATTGAGTAAATTTAGGAATCTTGAAGCTCAAGTTCATTAGAACATGTTAGTGCACTTGACATGTGGGCAGCCAAGAGAAAAAAGTCCGTGAACCCTGTAAAAAACCCTGCTGTAACACAGAAGACCCAGAACACAGCTCGCTTTTACATGCGTATCCGAACATAAACTCCTGCACGTCCTGCCCACACATAATCTACAAGCACACGCTGATCTTGGCTGTGTAGCAGGCACCCACCCTGTGAGATTCACGTGAGCTTGTTTGGTCTGAAACCTTTTGTTATTCCTAGCTTTCTTCTTCTTCTTCCCGGGGGTCTGTCTCAGAAAGCCACTTCTACTTAGTCAGGAAACTGCTGCAGTATCTGGCTTCATAAAATCAAACGATGATAAGGCTGCCTATTCTTATGTAGCTGGATAGAGTGTTGCTAGATTGGACAATTTTCTGCTCAACTGGACTACGTTTTCTTCAGTTGGCTGGGCAAAAATTGATTTGGGAGGCTTGTTATAATTTAGGCTGCTTTTTCGTACCAATAGGATGGTTTTCCACCTACGAGAAGTTAGGCTGGTGTGGTGGTAGAGATGTGAGGCAAACACGTGCATGTAGGTGCTCTGAAAACAAAGGGAAATTCGTTACTGTGGATCTCCCCACTCATCAAGACGATGAACATTTGCAGCAGCAGGGGCAATTGTGGCCATTTTTAAAGCCTTGACACTAGGTTGCTGCAATTTGTGTCAAAAACCAGCGTCACAACTCTGTCAGATCGGAGCACACAGACATGATACACACGTTTTTAGATCGAGCGTCACTTACACTTTCCGAGGAAATCATTACCTCTGATGTGCATCGCAAATAAACATCCATAAAAACGCTTGGAAATCATAGAAAAACTGCACTCCCACTCACGAACCTGTGTGAGCAAAAATGGGGGTCATGTTGTAGCCCACGGCATAACTCGCTGAAACCATGGCAACATTTTACTTCCTGTTTTTTTGTAAAAGTTTGTAGAAAAAAGTCAGTTAATTATACTGATATTTAAGCTCAGATACTATTAGATACTATTAGATACAACATCAGTTTACTTTACCAGTAAAGTTTTTCAGGACCAAAAGCAATATATGCAGTGGAAATACAATATAAATATAATAGTACGGCAAGCTGAATTACGAAAACAGCAAAAGAAAAAAAATTAAAGACCCTCTGCTTCTCAAGTAAGGCACAGTATAAGATATGATATGGAAAACTACAGCACTGGTTGAAAATGTTTTCATATTATTAGGATACTTTATGGTAACAAAAATGACGCACGGCCCAGCAACGCGGAGCAGAGTGGGTGGGCCAAAACCACCCGTGTTACTTGCAAAAGACAGAGGGCAATGGTCTCGCCGTCTGAGTTATGAGACTTACGAGGTCCATCACATGTTTCACCTCAGGAGGAAATCGGTGACCAGAGAATAAGCATGCTTATTGAAGAAGTAAATGCCAACTGCGAGACTTGACGAGGTGTGTGGTGGAAGGGCCATGACGCCTCACAGAACAACTCCAGCCTTTCAGGGACGAGCTTGCCCGTGGGTTTTATCTGTGGGCGAACGTGAGGCCAACCTGACTGTCTCCCACAGCTGCTGCTGAGGCCGTTACTGTCTCTGCCCGCCGGCCTGGTCCCCTCGATCCTTGTTTCTTCCTGAGAGAGAAATGGGTCTGGCCCAGTGACAC
Source organism: Xiphias gladius (assembly GCF_016859285.1). Classification (NCBI taxonomy): domain Eukaryota; kingdom Metazoa; phylum Chordata; class Actinopteri; order Istiophoriformes; family Xiphiidae; genus Xiphias; species Xiphias gladius. Next base: position 22,431,910 of record NC_053415.1, on the reverse strand, counting down.
GATCTGTGCTGCTGCCTTGCCAGTGCTGGGAGAGTAATGAAAATGCCTCAATCACAACAAGGCCTTTGCTGTATCAGTTTACCCTGTTCTCAGGGAGGGGAAGCTGACTTTTTACAAGCGCGGAGTTACTCGCAAATGTATTATGTCTCACTTTCTCTCTCTCTCTTCGTCACGCACACAAACACTCCTGGCATGCTATCTGGCCAGGACAAGACTCATTAGCACATATGCAATATCAAATACTTTTTAACACCTGATAAGAGGCAGCTTCAATCACAGTCTCACACTTGTCACCCCCATCAGTGGCTCCGGGGTACAGTTCCCTGTATTTAAACTTTTGTCCTGTGTATCAAGCTGAAAGGTGAGAATAGAACACTTTGTAAAGCCGGTAAATACCAGTTGCCGTACTTATATATGCTCGGTTTTTGTTGATACCTCGTGTGTCGACCCGGCGCTGACACTGGGCGAGAGGCCCCAGACAGGTCGCCAGTCTGTCACGGGGCCGACGTATGGAGACAAACAACCAGTCACGCTCACATTCACACCTACGGGCAATTTAGAGTTGCCAGTAAATCTAACCTGCGTGTATTTGGACTGCGTGAGGAAGCCGGACTATCCCGAAGCAAGAGTCCCGGGCCGATTTTTATTCCCACCCCGCCCCTGGTCAGAAATCCCTTTTGATTGAATAGAAATCAGTAATCTATAGATCTCTAAGCATAACACTGGTGTTTGTTTATTTTAATATTATCAAAAACTGAAAAATTGTGATTAAAAGGACTACATAAAACAACAAGTTTGTAGTGTAAGAAACAGTAATATCTGTGTAGTAACAGTCTGATGTTCCAGTACCTTAGGCCTCTGCGACAGAGAAGCACATGCCCAGGAATGCTCAGTGACGTCCGTCTGACGTGGAACTACTCCTCGTCCATCGCTCCATCCAGGAAACTGGGCCCAATAAAGTGAACGGATGAAGCATGAAATTGAAATCTGTCTCTCTTTTGTCTTTGTATTTCTGCAGCATCTTATTCGCAGACATCGAGGGTTTCACCAGTCTGGCGTCCCAGTGCACAGCGCAGGAGTTGGTGATGACTCTCAATGAACTTTTCGCCCGTTTTGACAAGCTGGCAGCGGTAAGGACGCGATCACACGCGTGTGTATATGCCATGCGCGCAGACTGTGCTCACATTTCAGTTTTCATACTCTTATTATGCTATGTTTTATCTTTATTTTTGAGAACGATGTCTGTTTAGAGGAGGATCACAATGGCAAATGTCAAAGACAGCTATTAAGAAAGCAGGCTAGAAAATTATTTATTGTTGTCAACGGGCAGTAAATATAAAAGTGCGTAAAAAATCATTTCCAAGTTCGCAGCACACGTCAGTTTCCAAAGATAAGATTAATGAAACATGGCTTGTTCAGGCGCGATACTGTGTTACACTGGGTGTTACTTATACGCGTTTCGGTGTGTTCCCGAGAGCCGTCTTCCTTCTGGTGGCTGCGAGTGAGGTGAATAACTCGCTTATCGAGGGTTAAACAGTGACTCACCTCAATAACGCAGTGGTGGCTCACTGTACATCCTGCATGTGACAACGGGTAGAGAAAGACTGAATGACTATTAAGACCGTTTATTTAATCTGTGGCTGCAACAGCATCTGAAGTAATGCGGATCGTCCTCATATCTGCAGGTAGACCACGTTTGGCTCGGTCTAATCAGTATGCTAGTTTAAACACCGGTGAGGTTATTGTCTCCACGGTGTAACGATGAAAACTTTTTTTCCGATGGTGCATAACGTTCCTGTTTCAAGGCGCATCTCTGGTGTCACTGAGTTTCATGCTCAGATTAAAAACTGCAGCCTGGTGTCACCCCGACTGTGCACAAAATACATAATTGGCGGATGGCCGTGAGACCACGAAACACTGTGTGCGTTCACGGTCCTTTCTCATAGACTAGAGGAGCATAGACTCTTTAGGGTTGGAGGAGCAGTAGACGGGAGCGTGCTCCTTGAACCTCGGGTGTTCACAAGGAAGACTAGAGGAGGACGGGCTCTTTTCAAGTTCCAAAAAAAAGCTATTCTGAAGCTGGACAGGGGGAGCAGTAGCTGCATGGCAAGTAAGACCTTGAGGTGTTTGAGTTTTGTAACACCTCCACTGTCTCAATATTGGATGTATTATTGAGACACTGGTAATATAGAGGTAAATAGTCCATGGCATGGGTTTGGTCTTTCAGCATAATATTTTAAGGACATGTTGACAAGTGCTGAGACAGTCATCAGACAAATCGCAGCGCACAAATCCAATGCAGCTGCCTCCACGGGAGGGGAACACAGTGTTCCACTCAAAACGAATGAAACTTTCAGAGCCAACGATGGGCTTGATGCAGCCAGCGAGGACACAGTGCGACTCGAATTGACACTGAATATTGATACTTTACTGCATTTGACCTGTTGTCCCTGTTTTAGTATCGGTTTGTTCAAACCCTAACCCGGATCCAAGGTTGTGAAGTATTTGGTACGAAACAACGGTATGGTCCGTATCAGGCATGCGCTGCCGCGACATGGGGGTCGCTAGATAAATCGGAGGGGTCACGAAACAGTTAAAAGGCTAGTAAAGCAGAAAAAAACATTTATGCTGTGCAACATTTCTCCCAATCTTTGCTTTTTGACTTTTTCCCTTTTGAATTATTGGATCATTTTACTCTCTCGAGGCCTCTAAAACATATTAAATTGAACCATCTGAGGAGGAATAGTCATTCTTTGGGCGTAACTGGTCACGGCCTGTAAATATGTACAAACTGATGAGGGGCTGCAAGAACACGGAGCTTTGTTCTTAAGAGTGGCAAGCCAAGAAGACTGGGAACCAGTCCTTTAAGAGCACGTTAACTTCTAAATTGGCTAAATCCCTAATTTCTGAAAAAGCTCGGTTTGCGTGCGAGATGATGTAAGTAAGGCCAAAACAGAGGGGGAAAGGTGCATTTTCAACCCGAGCTGCTCTAGTGTTTGGGCATTCTCCTCTGTCTTAAACACAGTCGTTAACTTTATTTGGTCCTTATTTCAATGTGGTTACTTACCTACTTGAAAAAAAAAAAAAGCGTCACTCTCAGCGGTCTGGAGGTGTCATAAAGGCTGCTAAAACACACTTTTAAGATACAGTGCTAACATAAAAACAGACATTTACACAGATTTTCCATTTTCCATCAATCAACACATTTGTTTATAGTTTATATTTCTAATATCTGAACCACAGCTTCAAAGGCGCCACATTCATGAATATTGATATTTTTTTTTCATCTCCGCCGTTTGTCCGGCTAATCCTCAACGTATGTAATTTGTTTTTGTGGTAGGTGAAATGCTGTGCTAATCGATATTTTCTGATTAGAAACTGGCATAATGGCGTCATAAACCAGAAACTTCGCTGCCGACAGTTTTATGTCCACGCCACAGATGTACCTTCTATCTGTGTATACTCATGTACAAACACACACGCACTCATTCTCTGTCTGTGCTCTCGACACAGTGGGTCTTTTTGTATTTTCCCAGAGCCATGTGCGTGAGAGATACTCAGGTGGCTATCATAAGACACAGTGTTCTCCCGAGCTCCACGGATCCACAAACACACACACACACACACACACACACACACACACACACACACTCACACACACACACAGAGCCTATATTATTGTCGTCCCACACACTGCTGAGAGTTCTTTGAATTCTTAGACTAATGTGTAAAATCTATGCTAAATGGCGGTGATTGTGGAACTCCTGCTTTCCATGTCCATGTAACACTTTTTCATAGCTGCAAACGCAGCGTCTTCTCCTCGCAGCAGTTAGTCGGGGAAAAGATTTAGCTCTGGGGCTGAATGTCCATCAAAGGTTAAAAAACAACTTCTCCCGTACCTCTACTGGTATCTTTGCGAGCAGATAACTTTGGCCTTTTCAGCGAAAACAGCTGCTGGGAAAGAGGCTGAGAGCAGTGAAAGTGGACAAAAACAAGTGTGACATTTCTCTCTGAGTTTATCACTGTGAGCAACAGCTTTGAGATAACACATATTCATTTTATCCATCGTTAATATAAAAACACTGATTCAGTTAGCTTGAAGTGCTCTTTATTGTAGTTCTGAGAAACAAGTGTGTTCGAATGCCTGCTTACTTCTAAAAGTATTTTTATCGTATATTCCTGATTAGAAAATGTTATGTTACTGTTTTGTTGTTCAATGCTTTTCCTGTGGTATTAAAATTACTATCCCAGGAATTAAATCACTATTTTCCCGGGGAAACTGTGTTTTCTATGGAGAGGGAAAAAGTACACACATTCAAAAAAAAAACTTTTCAAGAGGTGGTCGTGCAAAGTTTGCTCACAATGTTTTGTTTTTTTTTTAAATTCAATTTATTGTTGCTTTGCAGTGTTTCAAAAGCCATTAGCTGCAGCCTGTGGATTCACATTTTTGCTGAATTAATGAAGTCTAATTTTAAATCGAAACTGCGGCTAATTAATCAGGCTAAAAAGGCTTTTATTTTAATTAAATACATAAGGTTATGCGGTTGGTTATATTACCAGTTGCTCTTAGAAGTACACAATCTTTGACTGCAAGCCACCATTTTAACGTGACAAGTGATCAGAAGAAATCCATTGCAGCTGTAAAATCGATCGAGTGCTGAAGTTGGTCTTAGCTACAGCAGTTGCATGGTTGTGGTTTGTCTAAAAATCCCAGGTCCCACAGGTCCTACCCCACCACCTACAACAGCCAACGGTATTTAAGGGTGAATAAACCTATGGTGTGTAACTACAACAAACGGCACAGCATCCGAGGGAAGAAATGAAACCCAGTTCCCCTTCAATTTTGAGTCGGTGTACATTGACAGTGAGTTGTTCTTTCCTGACAGGAGAACCACTGTCTGCGGATCAAGATCCTGGGAGACTGCTACTACTGTGTGTCTGGTCTGCCGGAGGCCAGGGCCGACCACGCCCACTGCTGTGTGGAGATGGGGTTGGACATGATAGAGGCCATCTCGTAAGTCGCCCCGGGGTTAAAGAGGGATCGGTCTATTGTAATGATAAGGGAAGCTCTGGTCTCCAGTTTGCATCACAGTATGTCCTGTATAGTGGCACGACAGTCAGTGGGAAAAGAGCACTAGATGGTTGAAAGGATGATTTCCAGATGCAGCTTTAATTACACTTTGTGGAAGTCACTTATTATGCTGTGGGAGCGGAAGCAAATAACAAAACTTGTTATACAGGAATGCTTTTACTGCTACACATCCAAAAAACTACTGGTCCCAGAACAAGACGGACAACCCGAATTCCGATGTCATTGTGCTGTTCAGGGGTTGAGGTTACAGTGTGAAGCTTGAGGCTGACACACTGACTGATGGCAGTGAAGGAGGTCAAATGTCTGTTCCTCGCTCCATTAAGGGCCTGCGTGCTCCTCTGTGCTTTTTATTTTTTCCTACAGAGCCTCAAGTTTCTAAGCTTTTGTAGCTGATCTGCCTTACTCTGCTGCTTTTCATGTGATCCGAATGAGTTATACTGGCTTTTTTATTGGTGAACAATGGTCACAGAACGGGGATTAGTCCACTGGCATTGTTATCTGGTTGTTAACATGGAAAGACTGCGTGGTTGCAGCAGCGGGGAGCGTGCTCTTTCCCTGCCTTTTTCTCCTCAGTCTTGTTGTGGCAACACAGGTAGTCTTTAACTTTGAGTCTACAGTCCGTGGCCACCTCGTCAATCACCATCAATACTTGTGTCCCACTTCACACAGTCAGAAGACGCCTCGAAACGTTTACTGCATGTTTTTCCGAGATGATCACTGATTCCCTGCTCGAGTCAGTTTCTATTCCACAAGCTATTTTCGGCTAAATAAATGTCTGTTGTGGTCCTCACTACTGCAGAAAGATCACACGAGGAACTCATCCAACATCCTGGTTTGGCTCACTATTTAGACTTGGTATCAAATGGTACTTCCACCTAAACCACAACATATTTTCTTAAGTATCAGTGGTATATAACCATGCAGTTAGTTTCAGTTTTGTGGACGTGCATGGAATTTGTAATGCTCAAAGCACTGAAAGTTTATTTCTTTAAGAACTCAGCAGCAACTTGTTATTCCAGAAACTGTGTCCCAATTATATTGGATAAGGCAGAAAAGTAATGGCTTTACACACCTTTTCAAACACCTGGAATTTGTTGCGGCTGTTCCTGTGTCATAAAAGCGTCTTGTGCAAGTGATGTATTTATTAAAAAAAAAAAAAAAAAAAAGAGGAGGCAAGGAGACCTGCCTTCCTAGCAAGAGCAGGGATGTTATTGTTACCTGAGTAGAAAAAAGTACCACTTATGGAAACTTTATCACCAAAAAAAAAGAAAAATTCAGCCAGGAAGATAGTACAGTACTGGAAACACTGGTAGACCAGTGATCTCTGGGACGCCCCAACGGCCAGCATGTCTCAACGAAGATGTTGGCGACGTTAGAAGACCATCACTCTTGGTAATCAAAGATTGTTTGACTGATTGTTTCCTATGTCTCTTGCAGGCTGGTACGGGAGGTGACCGGTGTGAATGTGAACATGCGAGTCGGTATCCACAGTGGCAGGGTGCACTGTGGAGTGCTGGGACTCAGGAAGTGGCAGTTTGATGTCTGGTCCAATGACGTCACATTGGCCAATCAGATGGAAGCAGGGGGCAAAGCTGGGTATGCCTCGCCAGATATGGTCAGGTCCAAAGCAACTACACTGGTGCACATTTATGTGGGTGTTGACGTGCGGTGCTCTTGTTTTCAGGCGTATTCATATCACTAAGGCCACTCTGAATTATCTGAACGGGGACTACGATGTGGAGCCGGGAGCAGGGGGAGAAAGGAACGCCTACCTGAAGAAGAACAACATAGAAACCTACCTCATAGTGGGCTGCAGTCAGAAAAGGGTGCGGTCCTCGCTATTGTCTGAATTTTGGCAAAGGCCAAAGTGTCCACGTAAAAACATACACCATATCTAGAGAGGTTTTTTTTTTTTTTTCAAAGCCACGACAAGCTGACGGACACTTAGCCCTGACATATTATCACCTCATAAAATTGCTACGGCCACTGTGTTGGCAAACATTACACATTAGGCAAAACCACAGAAACATTCCTGTGCAGGTCGTGTACCAACCCATGACTCTGTTTAACCCAGAGTTTTTGGTTGGCTTAGACTGAGACTTAGCCATACACTAAGTGTGCTATAGAACCAAAGCAGTGAATTAAAAGAGGCTAAAAAGCCCGGAAGAGCTGCAGATCTTAGGGAAGATTCTCTGTGTTTCATCAGAGATCTAGATGCAATGTTAAATGGGTTAAAGCCCTTTGAATCGATGCAAATGCATCTACTTTGAAAATGAAAAACAGGTGAAAGCCCTTATTATAAAAATACCATTTGCAGTGCAGACTTTCCGTTGTGTCACCGTGTATTGGCTTGTAAAGGTCTAATCTGCAGCCTCCGGCCTGATGGTACGTGTATGAGGGCCTGAAAAAAACCCAATGCAACTTTCCAAAAATCCTCTGAAACCATCGCGCAAGCCGGTCCCTAGCGCACATATCGGTGTTTACAAACTAGGGGGCTCTGTCACATGTGAACTGCGTTTCGCAGAGGAGTGAGTTCGTCTATGCTTCACGGCGTGAGCTCCAGTTTGTTTATGACTGTGCTGCTTTTATCAGCTGTCTCTGTCCTTCAGCACTATCACAAGCTGTGACTATAGATAGCTTGTCATGTGAAGTGATATCTTCCTCTCATTTCGCTGCTCATGCTCTAAGACAGAAGGAAGATTGTACAATCTAATTACTTTGGTTACTTTTCATAGTTCTATTTTTTGAAAGATAGGCCCTAGAGACACTATGCAGTCCTAATGTCAGATCTGTAAGAAATAAAATAGTTACAGATTGTATCTCAGCAAACCATCTCTCCAAAACAACACCAGAAGCTGAATAGAATTATTTTTCTGGGGCATACAGAAACATGCAGTATTCTCACCGTTGGATGAGTAAATACATGTTTAGCGTCGGTGTCTGCGATGGGAGCAGATTGTACCGCAGGTTTTACGACCATATCCATAACAACACTGCAGCTGATGACAATCCGTGTTTGTTTTCTGCTGCTGCCGCTTCGGTTTCGACTGCGTCTCCTGTGGTTTTCTGGAGACAAGACATCAGGAACAGGCTTGTTAATTGTCAAGCGTGAACGCCGCTGCTACAGCGAAGCATGTCCTACAGACCGTGTTTATGGTGTACCTCGGCATTACGATTTGCACGTGATACAACCGGGCCATTGGTCTCTTAGAAATGTGAGATCGGGATGGAAACCGTACATCAGCTGTTTTCAAACAAACGCAAGAGCTTTATATAAGACTGTTCTCTTCATTGAAACGACTGCATGATGCAGATATTCTCAATGTTGGACCCACTTAAAACTTTAAAAAAGACCGCAAAAGACGTCAGTTGATCTAATTTAGATCCTGTTAAAGCTTTAATCTAATTCAATCCGAGTGAAGCAAAACCTAAAAAGCAAAAAGCAAAAAGATTAAGTAACTATCACTGTCAGATCAACACTGGGGAGCAAAAAGTACAATATTTCCTACTAAATGTAGCGAAGCAAAAGTACAAAGGAGCATTCAATAGAAATACTCAAGTAAAATACAAGTACCTCAGAAGTGCAGATAAGCACAGCACTGGAGTAAATGTGCTGAACACCACTGGAGGTAAACAGTGCGTATAAATACAATGACCACCGTCCGTTAGAGGCAAGATTGTCATCTGTACCCAGTGTTGCCAAACTAAACAAGAGAGTCTGATTTTGCGTCTGTAAATAAAGTTTATCATTTGTTTGTTTTTCTAAGTTTGTCAACATGTGACGAAGGCGCTCTGATATCCATTTCTCTATCTCGATCTGTTACAGAAGGAGGAAAAGGCGATGATAGCCAAAATGAACCGACAGAGGACCAACTCTGTCACCCACAACAGCGGCCACTGGACCGACCGGCCGTTCTACAACCATCTGGGCGGGAACCAGGTCTCCAAGGAGATGAAGAGGATGGTGAGGAAAATTTAAAAAGTGGCCATTGTTATATTAAAAGTGTCCTGGCCGTCTGCTTTGTAGTGTTCCTATATTGCCTCTCGGTCCTGTGAGAGTGCCACAGCCAGGTGACTCTCAGGCCAGTACCCCATCTCGCCTCTCATTTGCTGGAGAAGCCAGCACATTGTTAATACCCACGATCCTTTGATCTGCAGCCCTGATAGGCAGGAGCGATGGCCCCTCACGGCCCACCGCGCCTCTCCCGCCTCGCCCGGTGCTCTGAGAGCACCCCCACCCCCCCGCGCCCACCCCCATCCCCGCATCCTCCAAACTTCACCCTCTCTCTTGGGCTGAAATTTGATTTGGAGGAAAAAAATCTTGAAATGTAGCAGCAGCAGAGTGATGTGACCGCATCAGGAATAATTTTTATTCACGTGCTGCGCCTCTCCCGCCTCGCCCGGTGCTCTGAGAGGCCCCCCCCCCCCCCGCCCACCCCCATCCCTGCATCCTCCAAACTTCACCCTCTCTCCTGGGCTGAAATTTGATTTGGAGGAAAAAAATCTTGAAATGCAGCAGCAGCAGAGTGATGTGACCGCATCAGGAATCATTTTTATTCACGTGCTGTGGCTCTTCCCGCTGAGCCGACCCTGCAAATAGTGACTCACTCAGCGAATGGATGCGCCCACGTTTGAAACGACACGCGTACGCACAGACAGACACACACACACACACCAACAGAATGATTTTCTTCTTTACATCCATATCATCAATTCCACCCACCTCTCAGTGAATTTATTACAGCGAAGATGATAAGGAAGACCAGGCCACACGCACAATGATCACCGTTTTCCAGACTTGTCTCTTGCAATTCCCACAACTTTAATGACTGGCTTTCAGAAATGTAGCGAGGACATTTGTGACTTGGACGGACTGATCATTAGTGAGTCTGGGAGAGGTGCACTTACAATTTATGATAATATCTATACTCATAAGGTAGTTGAACGCACTTCTTATTGTATAAGTCGCTTTGATTCAAAGAAATGTTGTGCTATGAATACTATAACATACATCCTGTATAAAGCTGATGCTAAACAGGCAGAGCAGTAAATAAATTGCAAGTTGTCTCACTTGATAGTTCATGAATTCATTATATGAGAAGAAGAAGAAAATAAAATACAGGCCAGGCGAGTAATTTTGGCAAATAATTTGTGCTGTAATAATCAAAGAGAATTTGTACAATGGCTAACTAACGAAATACTACATACACATTGCGTTACATCACCTAAAAAAACACTTTTTTACTTACTCGTCATTCCCTGCTTTTATTCTGAAGGTGAGGTTCATATTACGCAGGTGTTGCTTCAAAACAGTTTCCACTTAAGTTTTTTTTTTTTTTTTTTAAACTGTGTGCTCAGTTAAGCAATCAGTGTGCATGTATTTCCACATCAGTTACTTTAATATCATTAGTAGTTTGTATAACTGTATTTGCCCCACAGGTCTGTTTGTATAAGTGCAACAACAAAGTGGGTAGTTAGCTTTATTAGCAACCGCAAATATGGCTGAACAAAGAAGAGAGAGCCACTTACTGAAAGTTCAGAAGGAAAAAACAACTAAGTGACGCCAGACAGATTTACAATTGACCTTCCTGACAGTAAAAAGAGAAACGCACACAGATAAGACTGCTCAGCTTAGAAAAACTCAAAAGCCAAAAAAAAAGAAGAAGAAAAAAAAAACAGGCCTGTCTCCTGTTGTTCTGGGTGAGTACATTCAATTACTGGTCCTGACATTGTGTCAGCGGCTGCTGGGTTTGTTGCCTAAAATCGGACGCGCGTGTCACCAAAGTGTCTGTGCGTTCGTTACGCTCCGACTCACAGAGTCCTTCCAAAGTTTGCAAAAAACATTAGCGCTTTTGACATCAACTCTATTTGCCACAGTTCAGCCTCTCTGCATCCTCAGCCTCCGCCCCCCCCCGGCCCCCCTGGCCCCCCCGGCCCCTCCGCCTGTCGCCCTCTCCCCTCGGCACTGCTTATTAATCACCCGGCAAAGTCTGAAGATAAGGCAAGTTGTGGAGAGTGCGGAGTGAAAGACAAAATGAGGGCATGAGAGAGAAATTTTATAGCGGTGGTATGGATGGATGTTCCCTTCTGTTTCTTCCATCCAGACAAAGACCGTAACTTATTTTACACATGTACTGTTTATCCAACTGCTGTAGAGAAGATGAGAGGAAACAGGGGAACAAGCAGGAGCCTAAACACTTTAGCTTTTACCTTTTTCTCCTGTTTTCTGATTTATTTTTTAAGGTTGCAGTCTTTGCACATAGAAAAGTCAGCTGTGGTCTCCCGGTGCTGCTCCTTTCCGCAGTAGCACGATCGTTTTTATCCACACGGGGGAGCTAGAGAGACGCATTGTGCCCGCTTGGTTGTAACACGGTCGGATGTGGACGTGAGTCGATTACTGAGAACTCACTAGACGTGGGCCCAACGGGTCAGGGGACCCCCAAAGCCAGAGCCCACGTTAGATATTGACATTTCTTTTTTGGAAACTCACAGAGCTCAGTTAAAATTAGTAATGTCCTGATCATATTACAGCTGCACGCTGAGACAATAGTATCATTTACTTGAAAAACAGTAACATCAGAGAAGCTATTTAAACCAGAACAGCAGAGTAGCTCTACTTTAAGGGCATATTACCTGCATCTGAGGCTGTCCTTGAGGCGTTGCTATAGTATGATGTATAGCGTGCTGTGGTATTTAGTATGAAGCTTTGGACAGGAGTCAGTCAGCCTCTCTTTACTTGCAATGTGAACTAAAGTTCAACTGCGGTTTTTTTTTTTTTTTTTTTTTTTAACCAATGGCAACAGCAGAGTTCGGGTTCATCTGGTTGGGTCATTTTAATTCTCTTTATTGCGTCTCTTTCAGTTTGTGGGTCTTGCTCCTATGGAGCGATGGGGGACCTTTTGCATGTTTGCAACCAGGGGACCATTGTCTCACACACTCTTATGATACTCTTTTGTAAGACAATGCAAAGGGACTAAACTTCCAAGCAGGCATATCAGGGGCCAAGCGTCTTGGAACTAAAGACACACCATCTTGGGACGATTAGCAGGACGAGGGCATCGCTGAATGGTTTAGGATGCGAAACACTTAAACCCTAAAAGGCAAAAATAAAGATGTATTAGTTATTATTGATTTGATTTTCCAATCACTCATTCTTTATTCACCTTAGAAAGAACCTCTTGAACCAACTTCTACATGTATGAATGACTGTATTTATTATGTACAGACTAGAATGAAATGATATTATGTGCAGAATGACGTGATTATGAAATGATTTGATCAGGAATTACAAGAAAAAAAAAAGTCATGAGTGTAATGCCTTAAATGAAATGAAGGAAATTTGCAGAAATGATATTGTTAAGAAGTAGATACAAATTTCCGAATGAAGTAGCAGCAGTGAGAGCGGCCGATTATTGAATTTGAATTATTGGATCAGATTATCATCAATCGGAACAAAGCTGGAAGATGATCATAACCTGCACACACCTTTCCAAACAAACAGAGAGAACAATGTGCTGCATTTTTGATGGAAAACACAACTAAGTTTGTTGTCGGTTTCTTATCTGTGCCACTGTGGACCGTTTTCGCCCTTACTCAAGTGCATTTTGGGAGAAGAAATGTGAAAATAGGGAGGGAAACTCATCCTGTAACCTCCACTTTTCATCCCTGTTTTATCGAACCACGCTCTTTGTTTCTTGCTGTGCTGAGCTGAGAATGGATGAGATAAGAACAGAGCGCCACCAGTCTTTAGCTCAGTTTGACGCAAATCTCTTTCATTTTAAGCCGACGCCGGCTTGACGTCCCCCCCCCCCCCGCTCACTTGCTTCCATCCACAGGGAACCTTTCCCTTCATACCTCCTCCTACTAATTATTTTTGTCAGAACGTTAATCCTTGGAGGCCTGATGTTATATCACAAGGACAAGAACTGTAATTTTCAAAATTATAATTTCATTATTGAGCGTGATAATTATTATTAAATTGAACAAGCAGATGTGCAATCAGAGGGATGATTGATGGGTTGAAGCTCCTTAACTCAGTTTTTAATTAAAAAAAAAAAAAAAAAAAGATATCTAGATTATAAGTATTTGTAGCATTTTCAATAGATGTTATAATGACACCAAAACTTGTCTAAATGTTGTATAAACCATGTAATAGTTTGAAATTTAAATAAATGAACCGTATTGTACTGTAGAGAATTCATCTACAAGCTTAAAAATGTGTTGATGTCATTGTAAAAGTTAATGATGAGCTGCCTTTCATCAGCTGAACTGCTATGATTCCTTCTGTTTCCAACAGATGAGATTTCTGGGCTGCAGCCAGCAGTTATTTTTCATACTGATTCATTTGCCCCTTATTCGTGATTTAGCAATTATCATTATCTTCTATGAAATATCTGAAAAAAGTTTTAAAAAAAGTTAAAAAAAAAAAAAAAAAAGTTTCCGGAGCGCAAAGTGATCTTTCACAAAGGCCTGATTTGTCCAAACAACAATCAAAAACCCAAAGATATTTAATTATAGTTGTGAATTAACGTTTGAGAAGCTGGAACCAACAAATGTTTGGCGTTTGTGTTTTATAAATTACTTAACTGATTTAAAAACAATCCTAGCACTCTGTCAATCACTAGAAATTTCTAAATCTCTGCAGCTGTGTTGACGGGATACGTGGGGTTAAAGTGAAAAAAGTGAGCCCAGTCTGGTTCGAAACAGGTGTAAAATAAAGTCCCCGTTGCCATTTCCAGCTAATTTTCATTATCATTTGCTCTTTTTTTGTTGTTTTCTGTCTTGCAGGGTTTCGAAGACCCCAAGGACAAGTGAGTAGTGACTGTCCTTCAACCTTATTGTGTCTTCCCTCTCCTCCTGCTCTTTGCTGTATCTTTATACCTGTTTGACATGACTCTGCGCTTGATCCTACTTTCTCCTAAACCATAGACTCAGTGGGCCACTTTGCTAATTAATGTTAAAGGCCGTTATTCTCTCAATCAGCTTCTTACTAAGACCAATCGCGTCCAATACGACCACTCAATTTTCTGCCAAATTTAGGACAGTTTTGTACGTTTCCACACGACAAATGTTTGTCTGTGCTCCGCTCTCTTCGCCGATGTGGCTCGGCTGGGAAAAACCGGATGCTAGTCGGAGCAATATCTGAATAAAAAAATCAGGCAGTTATGCGGGTGTTTGCCAGGTGTTCAAGCTCAATCAAACCAAACCCCCACAGACCTGATGAAGCAGATTCATGTTTGTGAGTTTGTGTTTAACTTTAAAGAAAAAAAAAAATGCCTGAGGATACACCTTCATGAACTTTAACTCTGATTGTTTAATTAGTTGTGAATATTTAGAGAGAAACTCTCTGGAACCAGCTTTTCTGGGGCTTTAAAAACGAAGCTACTTTTGCAAACACTACTTCAAATCTGGGTCAGTTGAGCTCCACTCAGCATCGTTCACTGGTTGGTTTTAACTTGAGATCACTTTGTTGATGCGGTTTCTTTGTCGTTTGTTACCGTGGTATCTCAGACCGTAAGTGTTGACAAAGGAAGTCATTTTTGGGGCTTTTGTGGCTGATGCAACAGCAAATTTGGGTGAAAATGATCCGGCCTCTTTGGAAAGCTTAAAGTCATCTCATGTTACCATAGAAATGCAGATATAAAGTTCTCGATTGCCAGGCAGGTTTTACAGCAGAGTACCTGCTGCTAATCGATATTGGCCTTACTAAGATCCACCTGTCTGGCAGTGTTTGCACTCGCGATAAAGTTCCGTCCGATTTTAAGTCTGTTTTCAGAAAGTGTCTATAGCACTTTGTCTGAATTCAAGCATGATATTCTCGTCCTGCTGAGAGACCAAAATGCTCGTAATGTGGCGCAGTGACGACTGTCTCAGCCAGAATATAAAAAAAGACGGAGGAGGGGACGTCTAACACAAAGGCTGTCAGTTATCAAAGAACTGCAGTCGTTCATGAGGAACTTGTCCTCCTCCTCTTCCCTCCAGAACTGTTCTGTATCTGTGCTGACATCACACTGAGCCAGAGCATCCACACGGGCGGACTCCGGGCTCCGGCACAGATCCTACTTCTTATGTAGACATTTGCCACTATATCAAGACTTAATTTAGGAGCCCCCCCACCCCCCGTAGCTTGTGTGTTAAGGCGTCAACCGTTAACCACAATTTCCCCGGTTTGAGTCCAGCCAGGGACGCCGGTCATTTCACTACTTGCAATGATAAAGGCTTAACATGCCAACAAATACTTTTTAAAAAGTATAAAAGACATAAATCTGTAGTTAATATTGGCAATGTGGCCCCTTTTGTTTTTCATTCCCCATTCTTCTGTTTACTTTGCATCACTAGGGGATTCTCTTAGCTTAGCTTTCCACATCACAATTAGCAAAACGCATTTTCGAGGGGAGGGAAGTAGAACAGTGACAGGCTCAACCGGACGCACACCGAATAATCAAGGCGATCACGGTGGCATCTCCCATCGGCTGATTGGTGCTCGTCAGCGAGGCTGGAGACTTTCAATCAGTTTGACGCTTTGCAGGTTCAGCTGAAATGACTCATCACAGGCCTTTGGGACCGAAGGCAGCGATGGTCTTTTAGGTCAATTGCTCCTTTTCACTTTGCATACAATTACCCAAATGGATGGATGGGTGATGGATGATTTCCATTAAATTTACGGTTGTTCCCACAGCGTCAGGTGTTCGGTTTCTCTCAGAAGACGCCGGCAGTGAAACCTGAAGAGCCTTTTTTTCAGTTTCCTCGAGATGTAAATGTCACCCAGTCTCATCTTGTTTTATTCAGGCATTTCATTTTCAGGAACACACAGGAAAACCTAAACCCAGAGGACGAGGTGGACGAGTTCCTGGGCCGGGCCATCGACGCGCGCAGCATCGACCGTCTGCGCTCCGAACACGTCAAGAAGTTCCTGCTCACCTTCAGAGAGCCTGACCTGGAGAAAAAGGTTAGGGCCTACACACACACACACGACCCATATAGTGACAAACACTGCCCAGATAGCAGAAAATAATTGGCTGTGACGAGCAATCTTCCCTGTGCGCAAGAAGGCGTCTCCTGATTTCTCTTTTCTACCAGCCGCAGTCTGAGCCTCACTTCTTTCCAGCACCAGCAGTCAGAGCTATTAAGTCTTATGAAGCAAATCCAAGTAGAGTATCAAGGGACAGCGACAGTACTGTATGCCAGTATCTGCAGCTTATATGTTAGCTAGTTAGTAAAAAGAAGTTACAGTATAGAAATGACGAAGATAAGGGAAATTTTGGGAAGTTTTTAACCAGTGTCTCTACTAGTTTGTCCTCCAGCGAACATCCTTGTTTTGTTTTTGTTTTTTTTCCATCTATAAAGATGTCGACATCAGTACGCACAAAAAATTCCTCATCAAAAGTCTTCGTTTGTGCATCTATGTCACAAAACAAAGTTCAGCTGATGTATTTTTATTGGATCCTCTTAAACTCTCAAATAACAATATCGGCCTCAAAAACCCAGCATCATTCAGGCTTTAGTCCTTGAGACCAAGTCAAGTCTGAAGTCCTCGTGAGCATTTTTGTGAGTCAGGATACAAGTCTTTCAGGTCCAAATGCTGATATATATAAAATGACACTATTGAGACCAAGCCCTTTAAATGCAGGTGCATAATAATCACATATTCAAGCCCTTGTTTTGTTTTATTTACTTTTTTTTTTTATTGTTCTGGTGTTTTACCAGCTTAAAACTTTTTTCAAGTCTCCAGTATTTGACATTATTAGGGCCAATGTTTCCAGATTTTGCGGATAAAGATGAAACATTTTGAGATAAAAGTTGTTATTTTAATGTGTAAATCCATCCAAGAATACAGTGCAAAAATTTACAAAAAGAGTCAAGTTTTATAACAGTCAAGTCCTCGTCAAGAGTAAAGTGTAGAGTCGCAAGAGTCAAGAGTTCATCACTGCTACATGTATATGATGTGTGAAAGTAGTGATTCCTAAAACACAAGATTTGTCCCTGAAGTGACTTTTGCACCTTTTGTCGCTTACTGATTTTTTTTTTTGCCTCTTTTTTTGTTAGCTTTCAGAGGGACAGTATGTAAGAAAAGTCTGTTATCAAATGTTGCAGTGCTGTTTCATTCCCCTCTTCTCATTCCATCCTGCAGTACTCCAAACAGGTGGACTCAAGGTTCGGGGCCTACGTGGCCTGCGCCTCCCTCGTTTTTCTCTTCATCTGCTTCATCCAGATCATCACTGTGCCACCGTGAGTCGACACTCTGAAACACTGCAGAGCAGAATTTGGGAAATTTTGAATCCCTCATCCCTTCGCTTAAATGTGTCTGCATTACCAATTCAAATTGTTGTGATTAAAAAGTGGGATGAAAGTCATTTGTCCCCTCACAGACACTTCTGTCATTACTGTCATTTTACCAACAGCAGGCCTAACAGATGCCAAAATCAGCCATGTGTCCCCTTCATGCTAACACCAGCATCCACCACTCTAAGTAATGTGCACTATCGCAAGAGTCATAAAACAAGAACTTGTAACAACTCCGATCGAATATAGAATGATAAGTGGCAGCATCTGGGCGTTTGTATAGTGGATTGTTCAGATTTATGTGCAACACGATACAGAAAATGTTTTGAATTACAGAGACAGTTTTTCATTTACGTACAAAGCGAGTGTAACAGACAAAACTGTTCACATCGAAAAATCACTGCACAGGAGAGGAGTAGGCTTTCTGCGGTACAATCAGCCCACTATTACTCAAATATCATGTATGGAAGTGTTCACGTCGGTCAACCAGGGACATGCGAATAAAGACTTACTGATTCCTGATGAATTAAAGTATAATTCTGGTTCATTCCAACTTCAGTTTTTTTTTATTTTCACTGTTTTTGCCATCGTTTCATATGTTGTAATAAGGTATTACTGACTGTAGGGATTGCCGACATCTGGCAACACGGCTCCATCACTACAAAGAAGTCCCAGCGGGGTAGTAGTTTGATCATAGGCTCCAATTTTATTTATTTTTTTCCCAAGCGGTGCCAAAAACAACAATCTATGGTAAATCCTACAAACGCTGCTCTGCTCTAGGGCAAGTTCAGTCACACAGTCAGTTTGTAAGATGATTACAAGCTTTACACTAAAAAGATAAAAAACAAAAAAAACTATAAGGATTTATAGGTATAGCTCACAGGTAAAACTCACTTGCCCTTTCTCTTTAGTAACGTCAGCTCTTTAAAAGTCCCTTTAAAAATGTCCAAACGTTCAGTGTATGCTTTTAATCTTGGAGCTGCACAAATCCTACACGTCGCTTTAGTCCTCACAGCATCTGTTGCAAGTTCTTCCATCTTTGGCCTTACAAGCAGACTTATGAAAGCCAAAACTGAAGGGGTCGTTTTCGTAACTCAGAAGCTGACTACATGACTGATGAAAGAGAATACCGAATCAAAATCAGTGCAACTGCATACAAGCAGCAGCCAGAATCAAAAAAGCTCTGGCAGATTTTCTCTCTAGGTGATCCCTCCTCTTTTTTTGTAATCTCTTCTGTACTCAGACTTTTCTCCCTGCCCATCTCTCACTATTGATCTTCTTTAGCCTGCCTCTTTGTTAACCTTTCTCCTCAGCACTTTGATTTCACCACTCCCCTCCATTCTTTTATTCCTGTCTTTACCTCTCCGTCCTCCTCAGATTCCTTCCTACACTGTCTCCTCACTGCCTCCTCTCTCTCACTGTTTAATCTTCTTTCCTTAATCTTTTTCGCTGTCTTCACACTTGCTCTTCTCTGTACACCTTTCCTGCTTAAATCCCTTCCTATCACACCCCCACAAATTTAACATTTACCTCCGTATTATTTACACTGACACAAGGTCATCCTCACCTCAGCCGTGACACAGACAGAATCTCAGAGAAACAAACAGTGAACCATAAACTACAGCCAGGAATAAACATGTATATAATTACATCCTATCTCTTTGTTGCCTGCAGCTCCAGTCTGATGATCGGCTTCTTTATCACCTGTCTCATTATCCTGACGGCTGTCATGTTCGTCTCAGCTGTCTACTGCTGTTTTGGGGTGAGTTGTCTCTGCTTGTGATCAGTGACAAATCCAAATAAACTTGCCACCTTGTGCAAATCTAAGATATTCATCTTTTCTTGCGTGATAAGTGATACCAGTGATTATAGGATTTTTTTTTTTTTTTTGCAAGGATGCAGTTTCATAGATTATTTATCTCAAATGTCATCACGTACAGGGAAGGACTGACAGCTTTTCTGTTCCTTGCTGGTTCTCATTCCTTTAGAGAGAACTTCAGTATCAGACATCATAGACACAAATCTGTTAAATCTTTTAACAGGCTGCGGGTTTGATGATGTGCTTGCTATTGATTCCAGATAGTGTCAGTGTTCTCAACATATTCTGCTCTTCACGTCATAGAAAGTTCTTTTTAGGTGAGAGTTTTTAAAACTAAATTCCTTAAAGCAAAGTGCAGATGTCTCCATTCGACTCCATCTTGCCAAGCTACAACTTTGAAAATATTATATAGACATTATTTGTGATTTAACAAGACTGGGTGAAAACCTAGTAAGTGGCTTGACCGCCCTTTATCTGTTTGCTTTTCTCCTACTCTCTGTGCTCACATATACAGTAATTTGATACAGCCGAATTCCCAATAAAGCTTCTCTCATTTATATGTTTTTCTGTTTCTGTTGACAGACAACGGAACAAGTTTGAAATAGTGACTGAAATTTGGCCGATTAAGACTACATGTTAACCAGCAGTCACTTCCAAGCCATTTCCAAGCTGCCGCTCTGCACTGCTAAAACCCTTTATAAACGCAAAGTCGTCTGACAAAATCATCATATACATAAGTTAAAGACAACAGCTGGGCTGGGCTGTTTAGGCTATATTTACTTCTTTAATGATCACACAGAGAGAGAGTTAGAAGGTCATTCACGTTTGCGTCAGCTGCCATGCGATCAATTGAATGAGACGCATGGATGAGGTGTTCCTGTGAGCAAAACCTCGCGCTCGAGGTGCTTTTTTGTGAAGAAAAAGTCGCTGAAGGGGTCTGAAAAGTCGGTAAATCTCGAGACAAAGGCGCCAAGTTGGCAACTACTGTTGCGGTCCAGCCAAAAAGAACATAGCTAATTTTGGAGGTGGGATATGTTTTTGTCTATGGTATCATCTGAGATGATCGGTCCAGTGTAGGCCTATATTGAGATAAAGTTTCTGGTATTTGGGGTAACAGTTCATTAAGGAGCTATTCAGCTCACACCAGTTAATGATTCCCACTTACTTCAATCAAAGGTTGTATGACTGACAAATTTAAGACTGTTGCTCTAAATCTGAATGATCATACTACCAGACTGCAAACTGCACTCACAGTGTTTATTTATTACACACATCAAAATGGGGACATCACATCCCTTTGGTGCTTTATTGTGTTTGTAGATTGTAGGAAAGACAACATGATGTGTGTGATGTCCATGATGTAGAGTTTGCAATTGTAATTAAATGTAAATGTAATTAATTTTGTTTTGTTTCACAACTTCAACTGTATATTTGGTGCCTTATTAGCTAATGTGGGGGATTTAAAATCAGTCAGCAAGTCAATCACTAAATAAACTGAAACTCTGTTGATGATCAATGTTTTTGTGCTGTCTCTAACATAATTATTTTGTAGTAATATGACACCAAAGAGCAGAGCTCTCCTCACAAACTTCAGGAGGCTTTTTTCCATCCACTTCCTGCTCTCACTGCCTGCTGATTGGTCTTGAGGGACAGAGAAGATTTCAAAAGATAAAAGCAGATTTGCTATTGATGGTTTTCACTGATGAGTCATGGTTCTGTTTTGGTAAAAAACATAATTTTGGTGTCAGTCCTCTCATCGGATACTAGATGAATCAAAAATGGTTTAATTCCACGTACCAGTACACTGTATGTTACCTTGAGGGAACAATGTCACATCTTACATTGGCATGGATGTCATTGCCAACTTTCCTAAAGTATTTATTCAGTGATTTATTTATTTAGGGGCCGTAGACAAAATGATCTGGGCTACAATTGGTCAAACTATTTGCTGACTTCTCTTATCTTCTCCTTTTTACCCATCACGCTCTTCCTTACCCAGCTGTTCCCAGTCCCTCTGCAGACGCTTTCAAAGAGGATAGTCCAGTCCAGACTGAACAGCACCCTGGTGGGGGTCTTCACCACCATCATTGTCTTTCTCTCTGCTTTCATCAATATTGTAAGTTTTTATAGAAATTTATACTTTCCTTGTAATGAAATAATTTTTTCTAAGTATTTCTCAGGTTATATTCAGTAAAGGAGGCCTGCTGTCCCGTCACATGTCCTGACTGACTTTTGAAACTGTTCAGTTCACCTGCAGCAGCCGCGACCTGCGGAGCTGCATCAGAGCAGAGCTCAACATCAGCCTGGACGTCGTTAATGCCTGCCATGCCCGCCTCCTCAACTACAGCCTGGACACACAACACAGCCCCTGTGGAGACAACACCCTCATCTGCAGCTTTCCTGAGGTACAGGTGTGCCTTGTTCTCTGTGTGTGTCTTCTTTATTCGCATTGTGTGATTTCTGATTCAAAATAACCTCTACTGTTTGCTGTGTAGTTTATTCTATGGTTTGTTTCAACAACATATTTAGAGCTGTTACAAATTTTTTTAGGCAAGCGTGTTCACCAAAGAAGACTTTAGTGCAAGTCTGGCACAGAAGCATAAACAAAACAAGAACTTTAAAAAAACATTACTTTATCCAATCGTAGATGTAACTTTCTGCTGTGTCCAAACAAAAATGTTCAATCTGTTATTACATATTTAAAGATTTCAATTTGATTCTTCTGACAAGTGACGTAATTTTGAACAGAAGAAGTAGGTGCTAAAAGAAGGTAACTGCAGGTACTGATGTTAACATTTAGTTTGCACAGTAATGTTTAAATTAACTGTTAATTGGTCAAAGTTGTGGGTTTTATCGAGTGTTTTAATACCTCTGGATGTGAATGATTCAGTCAGTACTGACTATTACACAGTAAAAACCTTCTTACCCGGACTACAAAACGAATGAACCTTTCCTAACATCCTCTCTCTCCATTTTCCTCCCTCAGTACTTCTCGTCCTGCGTGTTGCTGAGCCTGCTGGCCTGCTCAGTCTTCTTGCAGGTCAGCAGCATTGGTAAACTCTTCCTCATGCTCTTCATTGAGCTGCTCTACCTTCTTATCATGGAGGTGCCCAAAGTGAGCCTCTTCGACAACCAGGACCTGCTGGTCATGGCCAATGCCATCAACGCTGTGTGAGTCACTTCATTACTGCTGTATGTGTGTGTGTGTGTGTGTGTGTGTTGTTACGCCTGTAATGTTTAAATCTTTGACCGTGTGCAGATGCTCTAACAGCTGATTGGCTCTTCTCTGTTCTTCCCATCCCAGTGAGCACATGAATGGAACAAGGTGAGTCTGATGGCTACGTCTGTTATTGCAGAGACCCAAAGGGTCGTCTCCATAATCTGATTAAGCTAACAGCATCGTTATCACCATGCTGGCACACACGTAACTATAAAGACCTGCTGGCAACAGATGCTAACGCTAATGAGCCTCCTTTACATCCTTATAGCATAACTTTACGTAACACCTTTATGTTAGGTGCAAAATGTTGATTTAGATCAGTACTCAGCATAAAACATGTGAAAACCTAAATGTGTGTTTGTGTGTGCTGACCTCCAGCTGTGTGGTGGACTCCAAGGTTCCTCTGAAGATCATGACCCCGGTGGTCATCACCGTCTTCGTTCTTGCCCTCTACCTTCACGCCCAGCAGGTGGAGTCCACGGCCAGACTGGACTTCCTCTGGAAGCTGCAGGTAGGTGTCTGTGTTGTGGGGACTCATCTGCATTTTTGGAAAAAAAAAAAAAAAAGCAGGTCTCCACACTGTGAATCTTAGAAATTTAGGGTTAAGTCTTGGTTTTAGGTTGAGGTGAGGGTTCAGGTTGGGCAGCTAGTGGTTATTGTTAATGTTTGGGTCATTCTCCAGAGAATTAATGTAGGTCAGTAAAATATCCCCTTGGATGACGGAAACAAATTGTGTGTGTGTCCCGGTGGTGTTGGTTTAAAGAGCCAAGACTCTTTTAGGGCACAATACAAGATGCTGCCATCGAGAAAACCAATGTCCTGCCCCTTTTCTTGGCCAGTTCATTACATAGTGTATTTTTTTTTTGTTATTATCCATCAGTTTTTTTGAAAAACCGAAACGCTTTCCTGTGGTTTTCCGCCCATATTCTAAGATAAATCAGTATTTATTACTATACTGGAGAGTAAAAGTTAAATATCTCATAATATTAATGAGGAGGAAACAAAATTCTTATTATTATTATTATTGCTATGTTAAGTATCCAATACTCATCTGGTCCTTCGTGAAGATGGCTGCTGTAACAATCATCACTTCACCAATAAATCACTAAATAGCGTGACACACAAGAAGTGTATGTAGCTTTCTTGTGAAGAAAGGCAGAATGCTTGGTACATACTGGACATATAGATTGAAAGCAAAGAAGGGATTTTGACACATTTTTTTTTTGTTCCAACACTCGGAGCCACCTTTCAGTCCTACAGGGGGTGAGCGTTTGATACTCAAATGAGTAGTGAAGCATTAACTTCATAATAAAACGTCTTAAGGGATGCTCAAGGGTTCTTTGACATCTCAAAGAGGTACTGAAGCAGGCTGTGCTGCCTGTGGTTGGTAATCCAGTCAAGGGGATAAACAAGTTATTTATCTGAAAAACCTTTGAGCCGCTGGAGGAGTCTTTATTTTCCAGCTCACTGCTGTCACTGATGGTTAGTATAAAACAAGACTAAAGTGTCTCCAGCCATGCTAGCAGCTCTGGGAGGCTTTAAAGCCCGCGGCAAAGAAAAGACGGATTATACTTTCAAATTAAAATAGTAATAATAATAATAATTAGTAAAAGTATTGAAAACTGGCAAGAGGGTGGTAAACATCAACAGTAATAACAGTATCTGCAGCAGTAACTGTGCAACTATTACTGACAGTGCATCCCATTATTATATTCTGTTAATTTACATGTCTTGACCAAATTTTGTCCTAATCCAGGTGCCAAGAAACTTCACTCCATACCCAAAAGTAGCAGTTTTTTTTTACTCCATGTGACTCATTCTTCATTTACTCTTTAATCCCTGTCTTGAACGCTTCACTAGGCCACAGAGGAGAAGGAGGAGATGGAGGAGCTCCAGGCCTACAACCGCCGTCTGCTCCACAACATCCTACCCAAAGATGTGGCCGCCCACTTCCTGCAGCGTGAGCGGCGTAATGATGAGCTCTACTACCAGTCGTGTGAGTGCGTCGCAGTCATGTTTGCCTCCATCAGCAACTTCTCAGAGTTCTACGTGGAGCTGGAGGCCAACAGCGAGGGAGTGGAGTGTCTGCGGCTGCTGAATGAGATCATCGCTGACTTTGATGAGGTGGGATGTGAACAAAAGTCAGCTGGTTGTTGTGTCCGTGTGTGAGTGAGGAGGTAAATCTGTGGCTTCCACTGAGGGACCTACTGTTGGCAGTGGTGCTTTAGGAGGCTGTTGTTTCCCAGTAAAATCCGGAGTAGGTTGGTTTCTGTCTGATTTTACTCGTTCAATGCTTGTAAAAAGAGAGACTTTAAGATAGTTGCAATATTCCCACAGTATACAGAGTTTGTAATGCTGTAGAAGGCATATTTAACCATAGAAGTTAAAGAAGTTAGTTAGATTTGGTCTTCACCAACTCCTGGCAGAAATTTCTTGCTGTTTAGCCACTAGATGCTTCACTGTGTTAACCAGCTAGTCTCCATCCTTTTACATTAGACAGAGTGATATAAATCAATATCAATATCAAAAATATTGATAAAATGGGGGTTTCAGAACTAAAACTCCAGGACCATTCAGATGTTTTGTAAATTGCTTTTTGCCACTGAAATAGAGAAGAAAAAAGTAAAAATCAATAGATTTGTTAGACCGGGAGCTCAGAGAATAAAGTTATTTTATCAACTTAGAATTGGATGCAATGGACCTGAACTTAAACCCTGCTAAATATATAACTTTTTTACTCCCCTGCCACAATCAGATCATTAGTGAGGATCAGTTCCGTCAACTGGAGAAGATCAAGACCATCGGCTCCACCTACATGGCGGCCTCAGGCCTAAACGACTCCACATACGACAAGGCCGGGCGTTCACACATCCGCGCGCTGGCGGACTACGCCATGAGGATGATGGACCAGATGAAATACATCAATGAACACTCCTTTAACAACTTCAAAATGAAAATAGGTGAGCTGCAGAAAAGAAATAAGGCTGTTGCTATTATTCGGGGATCTTGTACGTCTAAGAGGGAGGCAGAGATTGTTATTGACTGAAACTCAAACAGACTGAACCTTCAGAAGAATATTACTCAGTTGTGAAGTTGGATCTGAAGAATTAATTTCCAAACTGATATACAGTTTATCTCTCTTGGGAGAGAAAGCCTAATCCAAACATTCTTTCAAAAATATAAAAGAACCTGAAACAACAAATGTTATTTCTCCAACCAAGTTTTGTAAAACAAGAGGGATAACATTTTTATATTCTATGATATCAGTATTTTTTTTTTCACATTTCTATCTTCACATAACTTTTTAATTTTTTTTCCTAAGTCCAGCTATTTTGGTGGTAGTTGAGTACTTTGTGGTGTCTTATACTCGTTTCCGTTCTTAGGTCTTAACATGGGCCCTGTGGTTGCTGGAGTGATTGGGGCCAGGAAGCCCCAGTATGACATCTGGGGTAACACAGTGAATGTGGCAAGTCGCATGGACAGTACAGGTGTACCAGAGAGGATCCAGGTGACATAAAATTGACACTGCACTGCCAAAATATCAATCTTAACATTTCATTTGACTTAGTAAAAAGCTCAAAATAACAAAATTATATAATTTTAAGATATTTTGATAGATATTTTACTTTTGTGTTAAATATGTGCATTGTTTTTTTTTTTTTGTCAAGACTTGTGGTCAGTTGAAGACGTAAAGCAGAATTGTAATTTCACATCTATCAAATACACAAGTTTTGAACAGTAATCCCAGAGCCACATCCGCCTGGTGACAACAAACAAGTCCAGTCAAATTCATACTAAAAAAACTGTCACTAAAAATCTACTTTCATTGCAAATAAAAATATCAATTTGTGTTAGCCTCCCTTGTCTGGAAATTGTCAAAACACATTGAAAACAAGTGGAACAATTGTAGTTTAACTGACAGAATATTCACTTAGTTTTAGGGAAAAAAATAAAAAAGACAGCATTTGTCGTGCTCAGGATGGCTGTTAGTTTCATTTTACCATCTTGGAGTTGGCCGCAATCTATTTTAGTCGACAAATAGGAATTCATCTAATGTGCATAAGCTCTGCAAAACTGTACTTCACACATCGCTGCTGGCTTGATTTAGAATAAGTCTATTCAAGTTAATGATATATGTTAATTATAAATGGCCATATTGGTTTCGCTCAATCAGATGTGAAATCATTAAAGTTTAATAACTCAAATCTACTTTGAACACAGATGGAAACCTTTAATTTGATCTCATTCGTCTCTACTGCACCTTCTGCAAAACCATTGAAGTAAGAGCAAATATGAACCACTGCTTTCTAATGAACATGAAGAAGTGACAAGGCAGCGGCACGATGACACCATCAACACTTAAATGGGATTTTTCCAATCAGTTTTGTGTAGACCGCAAAATTTAGAATATATATGCTTTATGTAAGATTTTATTAGTATCACAGAGAAAATCCCATGAAAACAGATAATTTAGGGTGTCTCATCTCTGCCTAAATTCTGTAATTCTGGCAGTTATGTCATACAACACCATATTTTTTAGCTTTTTCTGACCCAGAATCAAATGGGGGAGGGGGGTATCAAAAGCAGAGCTTACCCTCTGTAGGCTAAAACAAAAAAAAGGACAAAGTCCCCAGAAAGAGACAAGAAAAAAAAAGGAAACTGTCACTTTACATTCTGATGAATTGACGAAAATATAAGTCAGACTTAGCCGATTGTGTGGTGGTTGAAAACAACACCGTGCATTTACATAATCGAGGTTACCCATCGAGGTTAACGTTACTCTTAACAGCCTTTCAAGGACAATGTTTTAAAGTGCATTTATGACCCGGTTCAGAATGAAATTGAGTCATTTAAATGCAGATGAAGCCATGATTGTATGTAACCTCAGAAATCTAACTTTTCATATGAATTTAGCCCGGCTTTAACCCAGACATCTAGACATCTTTTGACCCATTAATCACCTTATCAATGCTGACTGGGAGTCATTAGGTGCTAAACAAAGACAGATTGATAAATAAATAGAAAACTGTAATTACGAACCAAAATAAACCCGTCCGCTCACTGTTCCTTTCTTCCTCTGCCCTCAGGTGACAGCAGACCTGTACCAGGTACTGAGCTCCTATAACTACACACTGGAGTACAGAGGCGTGGTCACAGTCAAGGGCAAAGGAGAGATGATGACCTACTTCCTCACCAGTGGGCCCCCCAGCAGTTAACCTACACTAAATGACAAACACATGGGGGGTTAAGCGCCTTAACTCCGCCTCTGTCATAACAAGCAGCCTCATGGACCTCTGATAGCTTACAGTGGACTGAGACCAACCGAGGGGTCTCCTCTCACAGCGCAGAACACACCTTGAACCTACTGAGGACACGACGAGGAAGGATGAGAAAAATTCATCCCGAAGCTCAGCTTGCGGAGGAGGCGGCGTGGAAGAGGCCTAGCTAGCCTGACTCTGACGTTGAGACCAAAGATGTCCAATCAGAGCGGAAAGAGAGATTTCGCCAGCTTTGTGAGGTCCTCAAGGAAAAATGTTCTCCGAGAAATTTAATTTGCTTCGATGTGCCAGATTTTCTGAGGGGTTTGGACAAACCTCCGGGAAGACAAGAACTACGTAACTTCCTCTTTTTCTCTGCCTTTCTCCTGCTGAAGTGTATATGTACATGTAAAACACAGACCGTTTTATGTGTATGTATATGATTTTATGTACTGTATGTAAAACACATTTTGTCCATGTTGTTGTGATACAGGAGCAAAATTCTCAAGTGTGGACACTTAGCCAGCACCACAGCACTACCTTTTCCTTGTATCAATATCTGATCATGTCAGCAATTAACAGATTAATGGAGGAGTTGCACTACGTTGTGTCTTATCGGTGAAGTCGGGAGATCCCTCAGACACTTTGCACTGGTTTTTTTTGTAGGAACAGATAGAAGACACTCACCAGTGTTTGCAGAAAGCTTCCCGTCAGACGTATAAAATCACACTACAGTATCAACAGCATATACACACACCTTAAACACTAAGAGGATGTCACAATGAAGAGCTTTTTCTAATCTTCAACATTTTGTATTTTGACTTCAGAACACCAAACCCTATCAGATATTTTAAGATTCTATATTTTGTACATTAATATATTAGAGAGCTATCTATAAACACCGATGTGTATTCAGATGTACGTACTCTATCACTCTCATGTTGGGATTTCAGATATTCTCACTAGTGTTGCCTGGTTTTAAAGTGGAGCCACAGCTGATGTACCGTTAACTTCAGTAGATCGACGCACCTGAATGCCCGTTTCTCTCTCGCTCTTTTCACCGAATTGAGCATTTTCAATCTGCAGGATGCAACCGTCCCCAACGATATCCCCTTCACTAGTGTGTTTTATTCTCACGGTGAGAAGGAAGCGTCAAACCAAACGAGTGCGCGCCTTGAATGACAGACTGGAGGACGGGAATGCATCAGTGTCGGTACTCGAAAGCCATTTTGCACTCCAGTGCATTTAACCGTCCACCCTCTCCTGCACCCTTTCACACCCCCCCCTCGCTTGCCGAATCAGATGGTATGACCCAATGAATGTCCAATGATATCCGATGAGGCCTTGAATATGAACTCTATACTAATGACGATGATGATGCTCATCCTGTAGACAGGGAAAGACGAGCCAATCTGGAAATGTGCCCTTTTGTTCTTTTCCCCTAATCAGAGCAGTTTTTCTTCAGTATTACATGTCATCAGACTAACCGTCTTCAACCTGGCCATTTCATAGATTTGAGTGACTTTTAGCGATGTTATTACCAAACACTACAGCTGGTTCTGTTTGTTTTGGCTGAAACACAGAGTACAGCAATCAGTACATGTCCGGACAGAGTGTCAAGTTTTTATATAGAGGAACATGAGCAAATTTGAGATGGAAGCTTAAAGGATAAGGCTAGCATTATTACATATTTTTTCTTATTGTCAACGAGTCTCATGAAAACACCCAAATCCAGAAAGTGTCACTTTCTGACTTCTTTACTCTGTCTACACACACTGCACCCTCAGCCCCTGCCTATTTGTTCCTTGTGAAGACGTAAATCTTTCCAACACTGTAGTTATGAGGAAACATTACCCAAACAGGAGTAAATAGATCATTAATTGGGACTATTTGTGTATTTAATGCACACTTGGTGTCCAAGCTAGAGAGTATTTACTACACCAGGACATTGTATGTGGGATTGACTTAAAATAAAATACAGAATATGGATTCTTGAGTGTGCCACCAGAATAACTGTCGGCTTTTAAATAGTCTATTGATAAATTGATCAATTTTAAGAAGGTGTTAGAAATTAAGTAATAAAATTGGCATTGAAATGATGCTTAAAAAACTCAATAAAAACGATAAAAAATATAAATATGACGAATAAAGATAAATATGAAAAAGGTCATTAAAAGCCACAGAGCAGTAGTTGCACTTTAATTGGCCATTTGGCCAATCAGAACTCCTGCTGCTGCTCATCAGGTTGGACTTCAATTAGATTTTAGGTGCCACAGGAGTGTATTGTGAGATGGAATACGCTAGGCAGACACATCAATAAATTGAATTACGAAAAGTAAAGTTTTAGAGCATTTTAACAATAATCCACAACTCCATTCCAATTGATGATTTAAAGTCAGAATTATGAAATATCATCAGTTAAATAGATTATAAATGAGCACATTTAAACTTTTTTTATTTTGAGTTTTAGAATGTAAAACTTCAATGCAAATAAAACAAGTTACAATAGCTTTATAAAATTGATCAATTGATTTTAATTTCAAAAAAGTCAAAAATTAATAATTCCAGAAGAACACTCCAGGCTCGATAAGTTTCCACGTTTGTGGTAATGGTGGGAACATGCGCAACAGAGTGGCTCACTGGTGTTTTCTTAATAGTGTTTGGGCAACAATGGAGTTCCATGGCCCAGAGGAATACAATATATCAGGGTTTTGCTACACAGGCAATACTTGTTGGAAGGGTCAATTAATCGTTGATTTTGGTCTTTTCATGATTTGTCAACAGTAAAAAAAAAAAAAAAGTAGACTAGCACCAGCCTTATCCTTAAAATGTTGGTGGTCTTGCTCTTAGTTTCCTGTTTGAAAATAACAAGAGAAACCTGGCACTTTGAACGTTTGCTTTGAGCCTGTACAATGGAAAGTCTGCACTGGTGGTTTCTGTTTTGTTAATGTACTGTACCGCTGCAACCATTATCACACACCACTACTAAAAAACTTAAAGTGTCATCCCATTTTAACGCATTGAAAGCAGTGCCATTCGACGCCCATGCGAACCCCCTCTGCTGTTTATTGTGCAGGAATGTGCCATTAAAAAAACAACACATGGGCTCAGAGAGAAGGCACAGATCTGAGATGAGGCGTGTAGCTATGAGGTGTCAGGGGGGATACGTACATACGTTTAAAGAGCAGGGGACGCTCACCTCTTCAGTTTCTACAGCTGAGGATCCTCATAATGACTGTGACAAGGTGAGGCACCGTCTGTGACAAAAACAGCTTCAGAGACAAAACCGTGGGTTGTTTTTGTTTTCATGCCAAACACTATGCTTTTTTTTTTTTTTTTTTTTTTTTTAAGTCAAATAAACTGCTGACATGTTTCACAGGTACTTCATGATTGCATGTTGATTCTTTTCTGCATAATCTGCTTGTGGTGTCAGCCGACTAATGAATTTAAATGAATGCCTGCTTACTTTGTGCAAGCTGTAGCCTCAGCATACTAGTATAAAACCAAAGCCGAAGGTTTGAAATAAAAGCTTCTCTTTTATCCATTACAAGACTTCAGACATACAGTGTATGGCCAAAAGTACATAGACATCCTATGGTTTAGGCAAGGGTCCTTATTTTCAATTCAGAGAACTTTTAATGCTTTTTAATGCTGCTACATATACTTTTCAGACAATGTGCTTCCATCTGTGTCCATAAAGAAATGGTTTTAGATGCTCATTTATCACGAGCTTAAAGTTCAGATGTCCACATATTTGTGACCATATCCTGGAAATAAGAAACTTTCAGTGAGAAACTATCCCCCTTTTTTAAAAGTTTTCTTAAAACCCATAGGCACGACTTGGCATTCTTCTCATTTGTTCATGTAACCCACCAACAGATGGCAGCAGCACTACATCACTTGGTCTTTCCTCGGGGGTCCTTTCTCTAGTTTTCATCAAGACTGTGAAAATGTGATGGAAGAGGAGGAAGCAAAATCTTATCTACTAATTAGTACCCCGAGTGTTACTTCATCCATTACAGCTTTAATATTTATATTTATATAGAAGTCAAATCACTGGCCATTACATCAAATAAGGATGAATTAAGGTCTTGGTTAAAAGTTGATTCAAATTCACTCACATGCATTTGGGTAGCAATGCTGGACTGCAATTTAAATCTCACCCTGTCCATTTAAATTGAATATCTTTGGGTAAATTTCAAGAATTTGAAGAATGGTCAGTAAATGGCATAAAAGGCCACTGTACTGCACCCAGCAACCACATTAGTATTTACCTGGCTTTTCTCGTGGGAACTCGAGCGCGTGTTGAAGCAAACAAAATCCTCCCAGCCTCATACTTAATGATTTTGATTTGGACATTTTTGAGCAGCCAGCCCGGGAGATCCTGACTGTGCGAGCTTTGCTACAAAAACATTATCACCATTGACATTCACTTGAAAGACAGTTTGAACTCAGCTGCAGTAACAATTTGTCATTAAATTCCACATACTTCCTGCTCAAAAAAAACCAAAACATCCCTGTACCATTAATTACATCTTGAGGAAATTTCTGTTTCTTATAATGAGGCCCCCACAAATAACATCAATTATAATCATCATTAACATAATACCTCTTGTGCCATTAGTGGTGAAATAAAGAAAACAAAAAAAAGCTGCCTGAAGTGTTTCATATGCCTCTGATTCATGAAGCAATCTGTCGCCTGTTGCTGCAACTACATTCAATTTTTGTTAAAGAATGGTCATACTTGTAATCAGATTGTCTCAGATTTTTTTTAATGTTCAGTGTTCCAGAGCTGATCTCAGAGACAATGAGTCCTAATACAAGAGTAGATATATTTCAAGTGGAATGAAAAGGACCGAATCCCATCATGACATATCAATGCGTCTCCATGTGCAACAGAAAATGGACAAAATTAAAGCACTTCTGGTGTCAGATATTCTTTAAACCCAGAGTTCCAATTCATCTTCCATTTCATAGCAAATCCATTCTTTTCCAGATCTTCATTTCCTGAATTTAACACTTGATATAACTGTTCATATTATTCAGTGAACTAATCATGACTGGGGACTTAAAAGGCATCACATTACACTCTAGTATGACATAAAATGAATTAAAATGTGAAAAATTTGTACAACACATACAACAATTTTTCAGCAGTTATTTCCCATGTTTTAAAGACCTGGAATTGAACACATTAATTTTCCATACTTGAATAAACCTTGGACAAAAGCCTTGAATTTCACTTCTCCTATTTTAAGCAACACACCCACGCTACACATCTACTGTAACTGCTGTGGAAAAGGAGAATGTGAACGCAGAATGTGAACAACGCTCACAATCTAAGCCACTGAAGCACAATTCAGATACAATCCAGTCCAAGCCATATTGTGAAAAGAACTATTAGGTCATGTAGGTGTGGTACCACTGTTGGAAAGCAGGGAACATTCAGAGAGCGCAACAATGAATCATACAAGGCTGAAGTGTTGCAGCAGTCCCCCGACAAATCTGTAGTGCAGATGCGAGATTTGCCATTGAGTGTAGTTGCGTGGCTATGCTCCTCTACATTTTCCCTTTTAACTGTATCCAGTGAGAGACTGATTACTTAAAAAAAAAGACGTTATGACAATCTTGGCACAACTGTTGAGCTACTCATGAACAATGAACAATAAAACCATGCGTCAGTTCTCTACCCTTCCCCATTTGTTTGCTATTATTTGTCGGGATGTTGCAGGAAGCCAGGAATACGTCCCATAATTTTACGAAAAACATCTCCCACTCCTTAATAATGATGAATGTGGCATCTCCTGAATGTAATTGCGTTAAATGTGAATGCTGTGCTAATATCCATTACACAGGCAGGGTGAGATGCAGAGTTTATGTCTTCCAAAGTGGCAGACGCAACCAAGTCTGAACCGAGGGGCTCAGTGGGAGGAAAAGCAAGCCAGAGGCTGCTCAGATGATACGGGCTGCCTCTGGCCTTGACAACACTGCTAGCATCTTTACTGCTGCCAACACAGACTTGTTTATTAACATAGTCACTTGACACTGGCACATGCTTGAGCCTGTGTGGGTGAGGAAGTAGGGTATGAATGGTCACAGGCTGTTTGTGTGTACGGGAGCAGGACTTACCTTGTGACAAGCAGACGTAAGTCTGCGTAAAAAAAAATAAAATGTAGTGACCATAAAACAACAAATAAAACTAATAAAATCTGTATACATCTTCACTGATCACCTGCCCATGAACAATCTATCAGTAAATAAATAGCAAAATTAACTGTCTACAAAATGACAAAAATCTGCAAAATAGGATATGATTATTGGGTCCTGAATATAGAATGCACCAAAACTGAAATGGTATATTTACAAGGCAGCATTGCATAGTGTTAAACCAAGACCAAAAACCAGTCCTGCACCAGGTCAGGTACCCAAGGGTACATGTGCAAAAAGTGCATGTAACAGGTGAAAAAAAGAGAAAAAGAATAAGGGGGTGTAAGCAGGACATGGGTGAAATGAACACTAAAGAGGAAAAAAACAAAAATTTAACAAGAAATTGAAAATCTTTTTATGTTCATCTTTCCTGAAGTAACTTTATCAGTCTTTTATCAGTTCACAGCAATTTTGCACGTGACTTTTTTTTTAAAGCAATTACTACGCGTTTAATTTCAGCTGTATGCTCTTCTGTTCAGCTCAGCCTTCAGCCAAGACCACAGGGGTTGTTGGCCGAACTCAAGGAAATAATAGGGCTGGGTATTAAACATCAGTGTTTGGGTACAAAGAGAAATGTGTCCGTAGCTCAAGAGTCAAAGAATTTAAAATACAGAAAGCTGTCATCAAATGTCTGGTCAAATTCTTAAGGGCAACATACACTGCATCTGATGCGAATCAAAACACGTGCACCGGTGTGAGTGTGAGCGATGCACCATGACATGGATGTGTTTTGCACTTATGCTTTGCTCAAATATTTCCTGATTTAAATTTTAATTTTACTGATTTTACGTATTTTTCAGCAGAGTTCTTACACTGATGTATTTGATAAGTTTTGCTTAATATTTTAAATGAAAAAGAAGTCTTACATTCCTCAAAGTAAGATTTTAAAAAAGTATAATATTGGTGTAGGTACTTGTTCCTAGTACAGCTGGAGCCCTTTAGACAGGCTTTCTACAGCCTCTGTATTTGGTTATAAAAGGAGTTGCAGGTTCTACATGACAGATTGGTTCCAAAACTTAATTTTTAAGGGTGCCGGGAAAGTACAGGTTTGCAAAACTGGACAACCTCGTTGCAGGAATCTCACCTAAACTATGGCTGCAATGAAAGGAATTAAAAGTAAATGTCTTTATCAGACAATGATGGGGAATACATAATTTCCCAAATAAATCCAATAAGATCCACAGATGATTCTGGCGGCGGCGGCGGGATCTGCCCACTGAGATCTGTCCACTGGTACTGGGATGGAGTGAGAACAGGAATACTGTGGTGCTGCAAGATTTTTCTTTCTTCCTAAACTGAGAGGATTGTTTTTTGTTTCCACTTTGTCCCCAGACTGGCCAGTGCTGTCTCCGCTGCATTTCCAGGGCATTCGTGAGAAATCTGACAGAAGGTCCGTTTGTCCTTTTCTGTCAGACATTATAGTCTGGTGCTTTGCCCAGTGGTTGCCTCAGTCTTATCTGCAGGGTCATGAAAGCGCCCACTGCCACATGGAAGAGGATCTGCCACATGTTCCTCAGTTCATACAGATACATGTTGGACAGACAGATGAGTGCAAATGCCAGGAAGGACTTACTGTTCCTCCAGACAGAGAAGTAGGCAAACAGGTAGCACTGAAAGGAGAGTGACAGAGAAGAATTTGAATGCTAAACACTTTGTGTGACTGACATCTACCACCATGCTTTCATCATTAACGTCCTTCATCTGACAAGAAGTCTGTTCAGAAAGCCTGTCTAATAACTCTGTTCCCCTAATCAGTCTACCAATTTTCAGTGGATTTGTGGCTCCTGATACTAAATTCAGTTTTGCCGAATATCAGGAGCTGCACAAAAGGAGGTGAATGTGGAAATGTTTTAGAGAAGGTAGTGGGGTCAAAGGCATTGAGCTTTTGCTAATGTTAGTCTAGCTGACAAGCTGCTGAGCTGTAAAGTGCAGGGCTATTAGTCAGCCAGTCAGCCAGTGATGGGCTGCTCTTACCGCAGACTGTCACTTACCTGATACAGACAGGCTGCTGTGCCGAGGAAAAAGGCAATCACATAATTAAAGTCTTCATCGTCATTCTGCAGACAGGAAGGAAAGGCGTGGAGACAAGCGTTACTTTTTTAGCTCTAGTCTTCTATATCTAGACAAGGCATCATGACACCAATATGCTTAAAGAGAAAACTGAAAGGTTAACATTTTTCATTTTTTTTCACAGCATATGGCAAATGGACACTCTTATGCACCAAAGCTGAATGAGTTCTAAAAACTACTCTGAGAGAAAAATTCAGATGTATGACAATTTGGGTCTTATTTACGTAGTTTTTGCCATTTGCCAAGTCTAATTATCTAAGAAACTTTATTTGGAGGAAAAAATGAAAGTGAGCACGCTACACACACTCAGTAATAATCAGTAAGTCAGTAATCAGTAATAATCGCTCATTGCACAAGACTGTTCTGTCTGTACATTGTGATGGAGGGTTACATAGTTTGGGGAATAATTTTACTGTTCGCCTTCATTTTCTCTGCTTATGTTTTTTGTGACTTTTTTAGCAATGCTGCCCCGTTCCCAGATCTCAGGAATCAACTTAAGTTTGTTTTTACCATTAATATTTACAGCCACAACTATGAAAACAGACGTGCTGTGTACGAAACCAGGATCTCCCTTTATGTCCTCACCTGCAGTATGCTCTCTATAGCGTGGACTCCGCGCAGCAGATTCAGGCCTCCACAGAGGACACTGAGCACACAGGACACGATGCCTGGGAGAGTCACTGGCTCCAGAATCTGTGTGGGAGCTGGAAGAGTGAAAGGACATTTTATTACAGACAAAATCTGCCCTGAAAATTAAACTACAAAACAGTAAGAAAAAAACAAAATCTGCTTTCCGAAGTATATAGAAAAACATATACATTTTATGAAATGTCATCATTTATAAAAACCACAATATGCAGGATAAAAGGATAAATCCTTGGAGAGAAATGATAACCCAAGCATTCATTGTTTTTAGGTCTTCTGGCATCCTAAACATTCTCGCACGGTGAAAGGAGTGATCCATAACTATTATCAGATTAGCATACTTCATCCCCCAGGACAAAATGATTTATGTTCTCAGAAAATGAAGAGTGGCAAGGAAACCAACAGAGAGTGAACAAAACACAGAGAGCTGCTCTGAAGAGTGTGT
The DNA here is from genome assembly GCF_016859285.1 of Xiphias gladius. NCBI lineage: Eukaryota > Metazoa > Chordata > Actinopteri > Istiophoriformes > Xiphiidae > Xiphias > Xiphias gladius. The sequence goes on along the minus strand of NC_053415.1, from coordinate 22,394,872 downwards.
CAGGGGAAACACTCTGGCTCTAAGTGACCCGAGGTGGCACCGCTTAGCTTGGGGCAGCTGAGGTGTGACGGTGCATACAAGAGGGTTGTTTTTCTGGGGCAACAGAGGGGTAGGGGGTCTGAGCCACAGAGCAACAGTGGACTTGTCTGACTGATCCAAGGGAGATCTGACCGCCAGACATACAGTATTTCAGGCTCTCTGAAATACGATAACAATAAAGCAACCATGTGGAAGAGTCTACAGATGTGAACTGGTCTATAACCCAACAGCTCAAAAGTGCCATGAACAATGACAGGTGCAACGGTGCATCCAGCAACATTACTTTACTGCTGTAGTAAAGCATACAGTATTCTGAGGAAATCAGAAGTGATCTTTCTATGTGTCACAAAGACCAGTGCTACACATATTAACAGTGCCAGGTATCGAGTATAAGATAAGATGAAATAACATGTTATTGATCCCCAGAAGGGGAAATTAAGTATGTAATTTATTACAACAACAACAGCCCTCTTTCATACATGAATAAGGTTTGTATTTGGTGTGTATATGTGTGCAACCGCGGCTCATGTCTTACCTATGCCCTTGTACTTTGAGGGCGTGTGCACAGAGAATCCATTGATAGCCCGCAGGTCCTCAGGGGAGAGCTGGTAGGGTGGTCGCAGCTTGATCTCTGTCTGCATGTCAGCCAGGTTGATCTTGGTGGACAGGGAACGAGGGCTGTTGTAGCGCTGTTTGGTCTTCTGGATGAAAGTGTCTGATGGATCGCAGTTAGCACGACAACAAAGTGGTTAATAACACAGGGAGCAAAACAAGGCAGATAAACATGATCATTTGTATGTGAGAAAAGGAAATTCTGTCAAGGTTAAGGCAGATTTCAGTCTTTGATTCTTTAGTACACCAATCAATAGAAACAACAATTTTGATTGTTTAAGTCATTTATGAAGTTTATATGTCAAACATTCTCTGGTTTTAGGTTTTCAAATGTGAGGATTTGCTGTTTCCGTGTTTTTATATCACTACAAATTGAATATCTCAGATTTTTAGATTGTTGGCTGAACAGGACAAGACATATGAGCATGTGGCCTTTAAGATTGTGTGATGGACATTTTCTAGACATTTACTGACTAAAAAATTAATTTAAAGTTAATCATGAGAATATCAAACAGAATAATCAAGAATGGGAATAATCATGCAGCCTTACTCAGGACCCAATGTAATGTTTGGCTGGGATGTTGGCAGGAAGTAATTTGGTGATGAAAGATTACAGCTTTTTTATGTTTTTTTTTTTTTTTTAAACACTTACTTCTGTTGGTTCCAACATTTCCCAGAATACCGTTTGTTTAGCCCTGGATAATAATTTGTTCCATTTAGTTTTTTTTAAACCTACAGGAGCAGGGAATATCAAAAATTGTAACGATAATTGGAAAAGTACACCTTGTTTCACAATTGACCTTTTCGTTGTATTCTTGATGAACAAAGTTGCCCTCACCTTTTGATTCCGAGCAAATAACATCATAACGTTTATCATGTGATAGCTAGCTGAAACATGCCATAAAAATCAATGGAACTCACCAAATTCAATGAAGGAGTACGGTCGCACAACGCTTCTGATTCGTTTGGTGTCATAGGTGACGATAAACTCCTTCTGTAGCTCATCCAGGAAACAGAAGGCCAGTACGTTGGGGTAGTTTGCGGTGCACACCATCAGGTATCCAACACCCAGTGAGCTTGTGAAACTAAAACACACACGCACAAACATTATTAGTTTTCATACGCTGCACTCTTTTCTTCACAGAAACCCTGGGAAACTGTAATTAGGACATCAAGCTAAATACAGTGCAGATTACAGGAAAAAAAAACACAATGGCATTTCTGATTCTGCTGGTTGCTGCTTTAAACACAGTACAAACACTGTTTCATCACATTTTTGCCCAACATTCACACATTCAGAGTTAATTAAAGACAGAACCACAATCACATTCATATGCACCTCAGCAGACACTATCTTTGGGCCCTCAGTGTTAATTGATACACTGAGTACAAATTAAATTCCCAAGATAGAACAACTTCTACATTATCTGAATAGCTCAGAACATAGGAAAGCTGAGAGGGAAAAGCTCGTTATCACAACTAAATGGATGTGGAACATAAATGTCAATAAACTGAACAGAGTGATGTGATGATTATAATGTGGCAAGGAAAAAAACAAAAACAAAACAAAGCATAAATATAGAAGATGGGGGGGGGGCACTGATACCAGCATGCCACTGTGTAGCTGCAGTGCCTCATAAAACAAGCAACTGACACATAATCAAAATATCAGAGGGAGGCAGCAAGGCACCTTACTCTCATAAGGTTGTATGATGGTTAATATTGTGCTCTCCAGTTTCACAGTTGTGAAAAACACAATATCTTCCTTCACAGCACCCCATCAAATTGGTTTTTTGTCAATAGTGATGTGATGACTGTATCATTCTGCCTGCAGTGAGTAAGTGAAGTTCGTTTATATAGCGCCTTTCAAGACCAGACGGTACAAAGTGCTCCACAATAAAAGATAGAAGAAACAAAAGATTCAAAGGGTCCAAAGGGAATGAATTTTAAAATTTAGGATCCACAACTTCAAAAGGCACAGTCTCGTTTAGTTTTAAACCTGGGGGGAGGAACAACCAACAAGCCCTGATTAGAAGACCGCAGACACCCGCTAGTAATATAGGGCAGTAGCAGCTCAAAGATGCAGGCAGGTGCATGACCATGCAGAGCTCTAAAATTGATTACAATAATCTTAAATTTGATTTTACATTTGAAAAGCCAGAGATAAGAAATCAAGATCGGTTACACAAACCCTGTTAGAGCGCCTATCAAAAGTCAATGTTCGGCTTCAACTAGTGCGTCACCACCTCTGACATCCTTCTAGTCGACAAATCTGCTTCCCATTATCTTGAGACAGGATGCACAGGATGGATGCACAGGCAGATCAGAAAATATATCAAAAACTAACTGCTGAGTAAAAGATAAAATGAAGCTAGATAGAGTCCTGAGGTATAACTGGTATAAATGATGCATAAATATGAGTTACAGCATGAATATGTTAAAATATGATGTAATGTAAAGTAATCTATGTTAAGGTCACTACAAAATCCCCAAATCCTAGCAGATACAGTATATTTTAAATCCCTATATAACAGGTAAGATATACTGGGCTTGGAATGATAAATCAATTGAATTTATGTTCCAAAAGGTCAAAATAAAATCAGCTAAAAGGTAAAGAAGTAAATATCAACCCCTGCGGCAAACAGAGCTCGTTAAAAATTATACACTGTTACTTTTTATTTCATGACTTTCAAAAATGGAAAAAATAACCAGTCATTGTGGCATGTGCAAAAGTTTGGAAACACTACAAACACTATACTTAGTAACCGCCCCCCTGCCGACTGTTAAGAATGGGGGTGGAAAGATTCTGTTTTGGGGTTGTGTGGCAGCCAGTGGCACAGGACACATGGCATGGATAGAGGGAAGAATGGATTCCACTAAATATCAGCAAATTCTGAAACTGAGAAGAGGCTGGCCTCTACAAAAGGACAATGATCCAAAGCATAACTCAAAATCTATCATGAACTACTTCGAGAAATGCAAGCTGAAGCTTTTGTGATGTTCAAGTCCTCTGACTTGAAAATCACTGAAAATCTGTGGGTAGATTTTAAACATGTTGCGTGCGGCAGACAAGTGATCTGCGGGAAGAGTGGGTGAAAAATCCTGAATCAAGAATAGAAAGACTAGCTGGCTACAAAAACTGTTTGCTGCAGTGGTTGTATAAACTTCTTTTCACAGATAATATTGAATTTGCCATTTTGCATGTAACTATAACAGATTTAACAACAGCCTCTACAGGGCCTAGGGTATTACAGAACAAACCGGGACTTCCGGTGGCTCGGCTATCAGCATGACAGCATAGAAAGGAGCTCTCTTCTCTCCAGAAATTATCCCCGTAAATTCAAGTTCCTGACTGGTGGAAGTGACTTAAACTAAAAGAACGACGAATGGGGACAAAAATAAAAAAGGGATAGCCATGTAACAGAGCAACGTGGGGCTACAAATGCCAAAATATACAATGCAAACCAAGTTGAAAATGGTGACAGGACGGAGGACGGCCGCTCAACCGCTGCACTCTGCAAGTGGGACATTGGACTCAAAGACAATCTTATCCAGCTGCTTAACAACCAAAAGTCACTCCAGGCTAAAATAACTGACTTAGAAAGACATTCTTGACACAACAATATACGGATTTACGGCATACCAGGAAATGCAGAGGGCTCTTCCATGCTACGATTTATGGAAAACACGATACAGTTGGAACTGGGGAACATTAAAGGCCTGTCAGGATAAGAGCTTGAAAACTGAAAGAGCACACAGAGCGCCTGCCTCCCAGCCAACTGCTGACGCTTCACCGCACTCAACGGTGGTGAGGTTCCTACAGCTCACTGTTAAGGAGAAAATCCTTCACGTTGCTTGGGAGAGAAACATCTACGTCAAAGACAGGCAAGTGTTTTTTGACCATGAATATGCTGAGGTTGTACAGCAGAGGGGAAGGAATACACTCCAGTTAAACAAGCACTTAGGGAAAATAGATTCCATTTCCAGACCCCACTGACCCGGATGTGTGTGTACTTTGAATCAGGCATGGTAACATACAGCAGCACAGAGGACGCTGCGGTGGATTTAAGAAAGCGGGGCTTCACCGTGGGACCACTACCGGTGAACAGATCCAAGGACATCACCATGGAAACCATCACCAAACTCCTGCTGCTGAGTACAGTGAGGATGCGATGATGCAGGAACACACACGACTACCTGGAAAGAATATGTGAGACGCTCAAGGAATTTCAGAGGCCGGACAGAGAGGATGTCACGATGGATGATTAGTGCTTCCCTTCCTGGTCTCAAGAAATTTTGTCATATTTACCCCTTGCTTAATTCAGACTGAGTATAATGGCTCTTCATTAAACAAAAATTTAATCTACTTTTATTATAGCCTATGGGCATGAGGAGCCCGAGTGTAATAAATACTAGTTATCTCCTGTGACCTCCCTTAAAACTTGGGCCATAACATGAACAAATTCAAACAATGCTAGCAATTACCCTGACCCCCCTTTTTTTTGTACTGCTGAGAGGCCCCACAAAATAGCAGCGTCCCCCCTCCACACAGAGAGGTGACAAGGATCTCTCCGAATTGGAAGCCATGTTCTTTACCATGATAGTTTTAATTTCAAGTTCTGTGAATGTTCTAATTTGTTTCTTTTGTTATTTGAGGTCTGGGACTGGGATTTCAAGGCTACGGGAATATATATGCTTAGAGTGACTAATGAACATGCAGCATTATTATATAAACCAATTCCATCAAAAGGAGCAAAATGATTGCCAAGTTAAAAAGTGAGAAAATCAGTGTTGCTTTTTGCCAAGAGTCACAATGGCCTATCATGGAACACAAGAAACTGAAGAAAATGGGCTTTAGAAATTCATTTTTCTCCTCAGATAGAAGAGGAAGGAGAAGAGGGATTGCAATACTGATTTCAAATCCTGTTTGCTTTGAACTTGTCTCAGAACAAAAGACAAAGAGGGGAGGTTTGTGTTAGTAAAGGGCAAACTGGGGCATAAAGAAGTTACCCTGTCTAACATATACACCCCCAGGCAGTGATATCACCTTCTTCAGGGTGTTATTCAGCCTGACCACTGCAGAAACATAAGGTACCTTTACTTGTACAAGGGACTTCAACATGCTTCTGAATCCCAGTTAAGACACAACTAATAGAATGAGAAGAAAGAATCTCACAGAAAAACAAATTAGTAAATATTTCAGGAATTGGGACTTATTGATATAGGGCGGTACATTCAGTGATTTGAAACTGAATTCACTTTCTATTCTGCAAGACATAATATTTAGTCATGAATTTACTACTTCTTCGTGTTTAGTAAAGATTGTCATCATATCATAAAGTGAAAGACTGCAAAATTGGACAGAGGGACCTTTATGATCATTCTGGATTAAACCTAAAATTAAATTTAGATGGAAGGCCAAAAACTACTCTATGGAAGGTGAATAATAGGCTTACTGAATGGTAATACATTTAAAAAAGAAATGGCTGATGAATTGAAAATGTACTTGGAACATAATGATAACATAGAAGCCAATCCAGTCATTGTGTGGGATGCAGCCAAAGCCCTTCTCAGAGGGAAAATCATTGCAAAGTCTGCAAGGCTAAAAGAGAGGAAATCCAAAAAGCTGTTAGATGTGCAAGAACAACTGAAGAACTTGGTGCAAGCTCATAGCATCACTGAAGATCCTTATATACTTGAGCAAATGAGGCCAGTCAAGCAGGATATTTACAAAATTATTTGAGGAAATTGAAAACATTTGCAGAAAATACAATTCAAAAAACCCCTTAACAAACTACTAAATTGGAAAGAATCCAGTAAGTGTATGAAACATACTATAAATCATTATAGACAAGCCAGATATGGCAGGCAGACTAACAATTAAAAAATTCCTGGCCTCATTAGACCTCCCTTCCATCGGTAAAGCTCAAAATGAAAAACTCGTGTTTGAAATCTCAATAGAGGAAACTGATCGCATAATTTCAGGCCTCAGCGCTAACAAGTCCGCAGGAAGTGATGGATTCTCTCCAGAAGGGTATAAGTGTATGAGAGAACCCCTGCTCCCCCCACTAAAAGTCTCTTTTAATTACAACCTAAAGGGTGGAGCCTTCCCACCCTCATGGAGGGAAATATTGTCATAGCGAAGGAGGGAAAAGATAAAACGGACTGTAAAGGATATGAACCAATCAGTGTTTTAAACACAGATTATAAACTGTATGCAGCCATATTGGTTAAGAGAATGTACACAGTAATGTCTTTCCTGATAGATGAGAACCAGACAGGCTTTATAAGGAATAGGCAAACACACAATAATATAAGGAGAGCCCTTCACGTTATTAATTACATTTCTAGAGGAAAATCGAGCGCAGTCCTTCTCAGCCTCAAAGCTGAAAAGGCCTTTGACTCAGTTGAATGAGACTTTTTATTTCAAGTTATGAGCAGATTTCAATTTTGTAAAATATTCATACAAGGCATAAGAACATTCTACTCCTCCCCAACAGTGAGGATAAAAAAATTAATGGGAGTTCTCAAACCAGATAATGGTACAACGAGGATGCCCACTTAACCCATCACTTTTCAACCTTTTGTCAAACCACTAGCCCAAGATAACAGAGGAGACACTGCTTTAGAGGGTATACCCATAGGAGGTGTTGAAAACAAAATTTGTCTATACTTGGATGATGTGCTGATAACACTTAAAAACCCTGAATTTGGTGTACCATTGCTAATGAACATCCTGGGAAAGTATGGGAGATATTCTGGTTATACACTCAATGTCCAATTTCTCAGTTTCAACCTTTCATTATGCTACTTCAGAAGAACTTATGGATAAGAATCAGTTTAACTGTTATCAGCCATACATTAAGTATCTAGGAGTCTTCTTAACAAAAAACCTGTCAAAGCTGTATGATGTTAATTACAAGCAGACTAATAGGAAAATATATGATACTCTGGGTGGGTCTGACTTGCTCCCTCGCGACCTTGGTAGTAGAATAAGGACGATTAAAAGGAACATTCTTCCAAGACTGTTATACCTATTTACGGCAATTCTAGCTGAGGTGCCTATTAAAGAGTTTAGGGAATGGGAAAGGGCACTTGTCTAGATTCACTTGGAATAATAAAAGACCCAGTTTGAGATACTCAACATTACAGATGCAGGGAAGAGGGGGGGGGGGGCATGGCTCTACCTTGTCTTAAAGATTACTACCTGTCGGCTCAGCTGAAGCCTCTTGTGTTTCGTTGTAACTTAGCCTATGAGGCTAAGTGGAAAGACACTGAGCTAATCAAGTACTCCAGCACCAAAATCAATCGGTTGTTTTTTTTCAATGAAATTGAAAATGAAAAAAGTGGTAAAGAGATTTCAGCTCCACAGAAGAGAGCTCAAACTGGTGAGGTGGCCAGCATACAATCCACACTTCCTCCCAGCATCACGAGACCATAGGTACAGGCAATCGACCAAGCGAGACATCACTTCCTTTTGCTGAATAATAACAAATGGAAATATTTATAGTTTTGAGGATCTATGCCAGCCTTATTAGCTGGGCAAAGAGGATTTCTACCATCACCTACAGATCTGCCACTTCTTTCTAAAGGATAAAGGATCCCTGACTCTGTTCAGCCCTCAAGAATAACTCATATACTTATTGATGCTTATAATTTAAAAAAACACTAATGAACAGAAATTCATCCAATTACATAAGGCAGCGCTGGGAAAAGGAAGCTAATATAGTAATTTCAGATGAAACATGGCTTCAAGTATGGGAAACCCAGTATACTTCCACTAACTCTTTGTTTTGGAAGATTTCTGCTGGAAAAATCGGATCCGTTTCTTTATTTCCCCCAACCAGGAATCCAAATTAAGTGGGTCTCAGCACTCCTGCTGGAGGGAGTGCGGATCAGTTTTGGCAGACCATTCACATATTTTCTAGTCTTGTCCATATGTTAAGCCTTTTTGAGAGAAGTAGGCCATTTAGTCTCAGAGATTCTGGACCTGAAATCTGATTTCTCTTTCACCTTTTTTGTACCTTGGAAATAAGGTCTGAGTAAGAGTGGAACATACCTTTTGAGTATTTTTATAGCCATATGTTAAAAAAATAAAAAAATAGAAAATGCTGGCTCCAGAGGAACACTGCCCCTCTTATAAATATAATCAATTCTATTTACTCAATCATTTACTTTCTTCATTTCCTTTCACTCTTCGACTTCAAAAGGAGAAGGGGGATAAATACCGGGGAAAATGGGATTGTGATAATCATCTAGACTTTAACAGTTCTTTTTTTTTGTCTGAATACTTTTATATGCAACTGTACCTGTGGCTTTTTTTCCCACTGATTTTGCTGTTATGTCCCAGCCCTTCTCTGTTCTATGTTCATACAAAAACTAAAAAATAAATAAATAAATAAAAGTATTAAGAACAAATTAACCTGTGAATTTAAACACTGCCTAACTCATTCTGACCTTCACTGTCTTCTGACCTCCGCTTCTTCAATGCCTCAGGATCACATTCATCAAAGAGACTCTCATCAGAGGTGGCTCTGATGTTGAAAGATATACCTGGCTCACTGATGGCTGATTTTAAGTTTCTTTTGAGGCCATGTCTTCTGTCTCAATAAGACTAATTAGGTCTTAACAAACAGTGCTTAAGAGAGTTTCAAAGCATTTCCCTAAGCACTGGCAGGGCTTTCGGAAACCCTCTGACGCCTCAAATGGAAGCCTAGCTGTCAAATCACACAAATTAAAAAGCATGGCCAAACATTAGGAATTTTGAATCAACATCCAGTAAGACCTACTTGACATTGTATGGTCCACTCTTAAGTGTGCAGCGGTCAGGGAACTGGCTGAGTTTCTTGGAGAGACCTTTCAGATGCCTCTTGGTTTCCTGAAGCTCTTTATCCTGCTCATAGTCAGTGGATGCAGAGAGAGGCAGGCCGTCCCCAACCCGAACCACAGAGGCAAACAACACCATTGACATCTTACAGCTGTGGCGATCTCACTGAAGGCCTGCAAACGGACGTGAAACAGGGAAGAAAGCATGTTGAGAGACAGCTCAAATCTCTGGACCTGACTGTATCCATAATATGTTGAATATCTAATGTTGTTGTTCAACACAAGGCTTTCAATTCAGTCCATTTTGTGTGTCAAAGAAGTAACTCTGAATTTTGTTCAAAATCATGTTTAAAATAAGATGTTAAATTTAACCAAAATTGGTCACAGTGTGAGATCTTAAATACTTGAGACTAGAGCTGGAAAATAAATAAATAAATAAATATCAGCAACTGTTTTGATAAGTAATTAATCGTTTAAGTCACCTGTTCACTAAAAAATTAAAATTTCATTTCAGCTTCCTAAGTGCTTTTCTCTGTTGTACAACATCATTAAATGAATCACTTTAGATGTTGAACTCTGGATCAGACAAATTAAAAAAATCTGAAGGTGTCCCCTTGAGCGCTGGGAAAATGAAGTTTACGCAATTTCCTGAAATTTTACTTACTAAATGACTAATCAATTACCTGAAAAAAATGTATAATGAAAATAACAGTTGCAGACTGACTTGAGAGCATATATGGCCATTCAACCCAATATTTTCATGGATATTCTTCCTGTATGTTTACGAGTTGCTAGCAATGTCTTTAACGTTGTCTAAATTAATTTCAAGTCTCAGTCCTTGTTCCCCCAAAAGGCCGTCCTACATGGGTTAAGCTAAACTCGGTTTTGCTTTCCAAAGTCTCAAATATATTTCTAATCTCATCTTATAACAAATTTAGAAATTAAAAGGACAGCACTTGGGTACTATTTGTTTTGCTGTATGGATAATGTAAATTACTGTTAAGCTTTAATAACTGCTAACCTTACTTTACTGCTTACTGGAAAAGGCTTGAGCAGTCATACGGTTCATTCACTTATTGACTAACATGAAATATTCAACAGTTTATCTTAACATCTGAGCAACAATCGAGTAATTCAGTGTTTATTACAGTATGTGTCCTGACCCATGAGTCGCAGCCACTTTATGGTTGGGCCCCAACATGAAACCCCCATGTGTGTATATATGATCATTTAGGGTTTTTTTTGTTTTGTTTTTTGTTTTGTTTTCACAGAGTTCGATATGCTCTTGTAATGGTGCTGATATTGTTTATAATATCATCTGGCTCCTTCATGGGCTTTGCATGACTTTCTGTCATTGTGTTGTCAGTGCCAGTCAGATTTGGGCCCTATACAACCAGACATCGTCTTCAAACCCAAACTGAGGACAGGTCAAAACATAAAGATAAGGACAAGTATCTTTCATACGAGTTTGTAAGAGCACTTTGAAATGATGTGGAGAGCACACGGTGTTTTGTGGTGAGACCTGTTATGCAATGAAAGATTTATACGATTAAAAAAAAAAAAGCTGTAAGACACCTGCAACAGCAAACGATTTATTTAAGACCTAATAATTGGACTATTTTAACCAATGTTTCTGCCTTCATTGACTTTGTAATGCTTAATTATGCATTCGTGTGCTTGGGTTTCTGTGGGTCCTCTCCACTTTGATCCCCAAATTAAAGGGTTAGCTCTCATTGCCGTAGTGAACAGAACCCGTCCGTCGCTGTGTGGTCGGTCGTGTTAGGACCACGGACAGCGCCACAGACCAAATGAAGGGGCGTTGTTTGGAAGCGCTTGGAGGCATTACGTGGCGACGTGGTTCCACTGCACTCGTGGCAAAACGCGAACATTTCATAGCTTAAAAGCAAACTCAAGTCGTCAACGTTACCACCTGGGCCAATTAAGAGACTAGCAAGACATTGCTACGACGGCTGGTGAGAGGGAAGATGTTAGCTAGAGCCGTGGGTCAGTAGCTAAGGAGTGAGAAGCATAGTTAGCTTTATTTACATAAGGGGCTGTCAGCCGAAGGCTTGGTGCATTTACTACAAGTTTCGCATTTTCTCACCGTCCTCCTAAAATATTGGCAGCCAGTTTATAATATAAGAAAACCAGCTAACTATCGCCATTAGAGCAGATTAGCCACCTGGGCACCGTTAGCAGCTAGCCAAATTAGCTTGTTCGCAAACATTTCCTTCATTCTAACGTTAGCGGGCTAGGGAGCTAATGGCTAGCTGCTTTGCATACCCACAGCTCAGGGCAACGTTATAAGCAAACCTGAGCAAAACACACATGTCTGACAATCTGAGATAGTTAATTGGGTATTTAATACCTGCCAAACGAGTGTAGCGTGGCATCGTGTGGACACCCGGGATATGTTGCCCTGTAAGTGTGCAGTGAGCAAAGACGGCTAGCGAGCCCCAGACAGCGGCGACTGCTCTTTACGTTTACGTGGCTGTTTTGCTGTGCATTGTGGGTAAAGCAAGCCACCCTAAACATCACAGAAAAAAAAACAAATAAAGAAACAACAACAAAACAAGGCTGGAGCCGTTGTAACAAAACATTGGGACTATATTTAAGTCTGTTCAGTGTTTGAGTTCTGTCCCGGATAATGAAATGAATATTTGGATAGAATTTAACAGATTTCTTTTGGTTCCCAATCAAACAGAAGAAATTGTCATTACAATATTAGATACTTTCCCTGTCACTGCTTCTTCTACATAAAAGAGTCAGTTTCTTATATTTTTTTTTATTTTTGTACTCACCCATTTAACTTGTCGACCCACACTGTCTCATTAATTGATGCAGTGCTGTCCATGTTTTAGAAAGTTTTTCATTTTGTTAATTTTTGTTTTTGAGATTGGCCACAGTAAAATCAATTGTTAGGTGAAACTATTGTTATCTCCCAGGATTTTTCAGTTTACCAAATACAAGTGATGTATTTGGTAAACTGCTCTTTCCCTGTCTCTAAAAATAAAACAAAGTTACATGATATTAACTAATGGCTATATGTTTGTAATTTTTATAATTTATTATAGTTTTTATTGTATTTTCTACTTTTTTCTATTCTTTTTTTGTTCATTTTTCCTTTTGGTCTTATTCCTGTACTCATGTTTTTTTATCTTATGATGTTGCTTTTTCAATAAAGTGTTTATGAGTTTTTAAATAATAACAACAGCAGCAATTTTGATCTTAGTATTATTTGTGTTGTTGCAATTTTTTAGCTTCAACTATATACTTTGATTATTACTTTGGCAATACACTCCTGATTAGATAAGGCATAGTTATTGTGAATTGAAAAAAATAAGAATAGTTAAATAAACCATTACTTACTCTGGAAAGCGATTGAGATATGAGCAAGAAATAAAATAATAAAATTCTTAATTCAAGGTCCATTCAATAGATTCCTCTGGAGCTCTGAGTACATCTCACACTAGGGGTGTTGCACTACAGGGTCAGCAGGTTAAACCCCTAGGCAATCAGGATACCCTCTAGCACTTGTTTAAACAAAAGTTACAACATTTTACAATAAAGAATGGAAAGAGATGGATGACATAAAACAACACATAACATAAAAACAAGAATAGCAGTGCTGGGTGCTAAAAGATAATACAGTATATCATACACACACACACACACATATATATATATATGTATATTCATGAGCTCATTAACTTTGTGATACATACAATGTAATAATTCATATTTTTTTTAAACTACATTTTTTATTCTAATCACTACTCGCCCCAGTTCAGTACTTTCCTACCGAAAGCCAGTAACAAATTAGCTGTACTCCCAAGCATCTGACGCGGAGACTTTTCCCAAAACGTTGAAATTAAAATAACATGAAAAATGAATAACGTGTACCCAAAGCCTGCCAAGCCTTAGTGCTCCACTAAGACCTGAAATAGACCATTCGCTGCCATCAGCATTTTCTTCTATTTTCATACATTTCCTGTTAGAATATGGACAAAAACCCAACTGTGGCTAGAGGAAATGAAAACAATACAGAGACAGTTAGTGGCCTCATCCTTCACACATACCCGTGCAGTCTCCCCAGAGCCCAGGCAATGTGTCAGCCTGAAGGGACTTCCTCAGTACCCTCATGTCCTGTGTGGGAGAGGGAGAAAGACAGATGCACAGTGAAAGTGGTTGATGTATGTCTGCTGCTGCTGACAAGTTGATGAATAGCCACGGGTCTCGGCGAGTGTTTATTGCGGAGAATATCAGGTGCGAGGAAGGCAGTGTGGTCATTCGCAGCGACAAAGTCTAAAGAGATGGGCAAACACATCAGCATTCAAATGCATCGGTGCAAATTGTCTCTTTCCAAGGATGTCATCATTATACATTTCAGCTCTGAGCTCAGAAATTCTTGAGGACTATGACATATCTAAAAATATTACTGCAGAACATTCTCTTGGCTCAGCTGCAGGATTTTGACATTTGTTTTCCTGGAAATTCATGGAATGTATTTTTTACTGTCTTGGGTAAGAACCGATATAAAAGTATTGTTTTTCCTGAGGATGGTGCTAAATAACATGCTTTCGATCGACTCTTAAAGGTTTATCCCCTGTAAAATGCCCAGTGAAATCATCAGGAAACACCCTCCGGAGACCACGAAAATCCAAACCAAATTTTATCTCGATATCTTACTCTGGACCAAAATGTAGGACAGTCTGGGTGATAAGTATCAACATGATTTTTGATTCTAAACTACACATTGTAACTGAGAGCGTGCATTACAAAGTTTGGAGTTTGAACTACACTTACCGGGCAAATTGGGGGAAGCCCTACCAAAGTACATTATGGGAAGTGTAGAATCTAGTTTTTGGAGCTTAATTCACAATGATGACTAAATGTCAGGATATCTCAGCCATATGCTGCATCAGCATTGATCATTCTTTACAAAATATATCTCTTGCAAGTTCTCTGATTTAATGAAAGTAATTAATCATTGGACTGCTCTTTTAACTATTGACTTTTGCAGATGTGTTGTGCCGCAAGTATGTAGCCTTCTCTTTCAAATCAACAATTAGGTATTTCTCAGAACCAAAAGATAAAGATAAATTAAATAACATACATATCTGTTATAATTTCTAATGTAATATTTCAGGATGTTCCCTCCTTTAATAGATCAACAAAGAAAAAAAAAAGAACCATTCTAGTCACTGGTCCATTTGATGGTGGAGACAATGATCTGAGAGTGGTGACTCAAAATTATATTGATATTTTCATGGTACAGATCTGATGGATTTCCTAAATTATAATTTAACGGTTTTTATCAGCAATATCATAAAAGGGATGCTGTTCTTCTCAGTGTTGGCTGACAGCTCTATTGAATTTCACAGAGAGTGAACATAAGGATCTTTGGGCAAAGAATGCAAATGATTTTGATTACGGCCTTGTGAGAAACGAGCTAAAGAAAATCTTTATCTCTCCCAAGCAGATACTCACAGGTCTATTAATTTCATTGTTCTTGTGTCTGGACCAATTTGTCCCAGCATCAGCATTGTTGAAGAGCAAAAAAAATAATGGGATGGGACTAAAGTGTGTACAGAAAACAATCAACATTTTCAGCAACAGGTAGTTGCTTTTTAATGATGCATCTGAAAAATGAAGGGGTCATGTGTGGGCTTGTATATAAAAAAAATGAAAATAATGATGACGCAAAGAAGCAGAGGTGAGGTAGAGGACTGGCAGGCGGATGAAGGCAGAGTGCAGATTCACATCACAGAGATAAAATCCCTAACAGCCCAAAACACAATTATCCATAAATGGAAAATGGCTCCCGTTAAGGGTACTTGAATCTGAGCAGACCTTGACTTTGTATTAACAACCCTCCATTTCTTATGCTCATTTTTTTCCACAGGTAAAAATGCATGTCCCTCTTCTCCATGAAAACCCACAAAGAGGCAATGAAGCAAAGCTCCCAGGCATGAAAAATACTCTGCCCCCTTGAAAATAGTCTTAAGTGGAATTGGGATTGAGAGGGTATTTCTGCCTGTGCTCACAAGCATTAATCAGCCCGCTATGGCTCAACATTCAAACAACAGCACTTTATCAAAGCAGACCTACGTGACCTTGCACTTGCTTAACACATGAAACTTCAGTCTTAAAGTCACTCCTCAGGAAACCATGAAGACTTGGCTCCACAGGTTTCTCAGTACCTTGATCTTAAGAGTTTTTTTTTTTTTTTCACTCTCATATTTGACATGCTTGCCGTATTTGAAACACAAAAGTTCAGGCAGTGGGGCTCCGACCAATGCTTTCACTGACGTCATGAGTGGGGTCACCTGTAGGCCTTGTGCCATTTTCCAGCCATTTCTCGTCATCAGGCCATCAGTGTAAGATCTGCTGAGTGCTGTTCACAGTCCATTTGTTTCCCTTCTGAGATGCAGAACTGAAAAAAATGTCAAAGTAAACAGGCACAAAAACTGCTTTCACCAGGGCTGTCCATCAGCCCCAGCCACCCCACAAGGTCAACTTCTATTTATTTCATTGTGCCAACAGTGTAGCCTGGTGCTGTTCTCCCACTCTGGATATTCCTCTGTGCCGTCTCGGTGAAAAAATGTTAATGTTTGCGTCTACAGTGCCTTTTTTTAAGTTCAGAGTTTTAACAATGTCTTCTAACTTTCAACACAGGAAGATTCTCGTTATTGAGAACAGCACAAAGATTGATTGATATGGACGACGCAGTCAACAACGGTTATTAAAAGTAATGTCCTTTAGGGGACATACATGTGTGTACCAAATTTCATGGCAATCCATTCGGTAGGTGTGGAGACATTTCAATTTGGGGGAGCAACCGACTAACCAACACTGCCATCCCTAGAGTCAGACCCCGAATGGGACGGCTGTGGCTCAGGAGGTAGAGTGGGTCGGTGGTTTGATCCTTGGCTACTCCATCTGCATGTCGGAGTGTCCTTGGGCAAGATACTGAACCCCAAATTGGTGTGTGTGTGTGTGTGTGTGTGTGTGTGTGTGTAGAAAACACAGCATGTATAGAAAAGAGTGCTGTATGAATGTGTGTGTGAATGGGTGAATGTGGCAGTAGTGTAAAAGTGCTTTGAGTGGTCTGGTCGATAAGACTAGAAAAGTGCTATATAAGTGCAGCCCATTGACCATATGTACACTGTATAAAAACATGTGTAAAAATGTTCTGGAAATGTCCGACTTTATTTTTTTGTTCTCTCAGAAGGTCCTCACTGCAAGGGGCAAAACTGTACATATGGCTGGGCACAGAAAAATCAACAAAGGCAACAATGACTTCTTGGCATAAGTTTGACAAAGTCCCACACAACATTGATAACTTTGGGATAAGACAGAGGTGGTCTTTCTATTATTCAACAAACGTGATGTCACTGTGGAGGTTTCTAAAGAAAACAAATGGACAAAGGTAACTGCTTCCCCTTGAGAGGAAAATAAACTCCCCAACTGTATAAAGAACTCTTTCAAAATGCTCTTGCATACAATGAAATGTTAATAGTCACATCAAACACACTGAACACATAAAAGTGTTTGGTGCCAGCCAGAACATTAGAGACAGTGTCACTTGGAATCAGTCCATTAAGAATCACAATGGTATGTGTCTGATGAGAAATGGTTCTGTAACATCTACTGACAAGACGTCATTTTCAATACATGATACTCTGATGTAACAGAAAAATGGACAATTCAATATTTTTTTCTTGGGATACAAACAGTATTTAATTTGGTGACCTAAAGGCTCAAAATTATTCAACTGGAATGCAAAATTACAAACAAACTAGTTCCCTTTAATTGTGTTTCGCTATCCCTGAGAACCGTATTCATAATGAAAGAAACCAAAGTCTTGAATAATAAAACACAAGTTCAGCTACAGATAAGCTTTTAAATATATATAGCGGCCGAGGCGTGGGAGCTGAAAACACACAGTATTTAAAAAAAAAAAAAAAAAAAATCGCCATAGAGGTAAAAATGATGGCTCTGAATCGATGATGATGTTATGCTGGGAGAAGCGGGAGGGGGCCTGGAGACTGTACTCATTTAATACTTAATTACTCCTTGGATGAACTGTCAAGTTGTGATGGAAGGCATTGGTGAGCACTGTCCAAGCTAACTGAAGCCAAGCAAGGCCGAGGCATGGCAGGCAGATGCAGATCGGGGCAAAACTGGCCAGAGTGCTGTCACTTTTCTCTTGGCTCCTTGGTTTGGTTGAGTTCAGCAGGAAAGTGGTAGAAACATGTGGGCATAAATAAGACTGGGTAAACTTAAAACCCTGAATTCCCCAAGTGTAAACCAGAGGTCTGGATTATTCCAGCGTCTCCATGAACATTGTGTGAATGCAGAGGGGACTGTAGGATATTGGGTGGAATCCATGATTACTTTAGGGGACAGAGGGAAGAGTTATATTTTGGACATTTTATGATCAACATGCAATAAACATAAGGATATCCCATGCTTATGTAAACAGGCTGATGTAAATGAGCCCTACCCTTGTTAAAACACGGATGAAATCCCATTCTGAATGAACAACACAGGAGGTACAAGAGCTGAAATGTCACCACAGCTGTGAATGTTGTTAATATTTGGAAATGTACAAAGCATGAACCTATTTAGGGCAATGCGCAGTAATATTTGGCATTTCATGTTCCTGTTTTTTTTTTTTTTTTTTTTTTTTTTCTCCTTTCCATGACTTACTTGAGGGAACTGCAAGGGCACCAGGCCTCTGATTCACTTCCACTTATTTCGTATTTCTGCAGTTCCAGCTATTTTTTTATTTTTGTATCTTAAGGCCACAGTTTTGAGCAAACAAAAACGTATAAGTCCTTTCTAAAATCAAAACTAATAATGAAAGCTTGTAACCGTACAGAATATTGACCCTTTAGGTCATGATTTCACCCACCTCACACTGCTACAGTACCTGATTACCAACAGTAGCACTTCTCACAGCTTCGGGAGGTTTTAGATGTTAGTGTTGCGTGCAGTCATCTTCCAAATGATCTTTGACGATAACAAAGCAAGACTGTGGATGGTGGACGACACATGAAGATTCTGTACAAAAATAACGGAACAGGTGTATCAGACGATAAATCAACATGTGTCTCTTATAGAGACAGGGCAGGGTGGATGGGACTGGATTGGGACCCCTGCGGAGTGTAGCCTCCACCTTTAAGTAATGATGCCCACCATCACCCACCACCATGGGTGTCAGTCAGCCACACAGACCCCCACAGGGCTAAGCAGGGATCAGTATTGCATAGGTACTGTATAGGGTGTAGCTTTTCACATATGCAGTCACAGTGTTTTGGCAAAAAAATGGAATCACTTTTTTTTCTGTGTTTTCTGCCCATCAGAATATCCATGAAAAAAAAGAAGTCTCAAGTGGTCGGTCTGACTGTAGGTACTCTGTTGGTATTATTACAAACGTGATCACCACGGTATAAAAAAATAGCCTTTCGCTGAGGTCATCGAGTCTCCCATGTCAGTGCGGATAGGGCCCTTGCCAGGGTCAAGGGTCACAGTGCAATGACAAACTGTGCGGTGCAACGCCCCCTCCCTGCACACCACCCTCAAAGCTCTTCCTTCCTCTTGACGACCTTTTCCTGGTCACGTCCTCTTAGGTTGCGCATGAAACCTGTGAAGCCTGCCTCCTGTGGAGAGAGGGACAGTTAGTAACTCACTAAAGTACAAGTTTTAGTGATTATTACACAATTGGAATCAATATATCAGTCCTGAAATGCCTTTTTCTAATTTAATATAAATCAGAGTCCCGTTTTTTAACATTTTCTCAACTTGGTTAGACAGTTTTGAGATGAGAGATGTAAACACAGAATCCAAATGTTGTTGCCAAGGTTCAAGGACTTCTGAAACAGGAAAAGGAATTTTGCAAAAATTCTAGTAAAAACTAAGGTGTGCCTTTGTGGGTTTACACAGACAGTGAAATCATTAGTGAGAATGTTTACGTGCACACTAGATGTTGAGTATGTAAGTCACAGAGGCAGTAAGTGACACAAGTAGACATGTGAGCAGGTGATATACATAGTGCAACTTACCCCACGATCGCCGTTGTATTTTTCCACAAACTTGCCGTAGTTGTAGTAGTTGAATGTTGGGTAGCCCTCGACCCCTTCCTGCTTACAAAGCTCGTGGTTCTGTCCTTTTGTACAGTCCACAGCGGCGTACACAATCTGAAGAAGAACAGATAACAGTGGACACAGAATAATACAACACGAGCTAGGGATTCATCAACTTTATCATTAACTTAAGGTAATGTTAAAAATATAGGCCTTACTAATTTCAAGTAATCAAATCTCAAACTCAAAAAATTAACTCGTAAGAAATATGTTTAGCATGTTAAAATACTTGCCAGCATGCACTGTATGTGGGTTACAGGCCTCTCGAAAGCCCTCTTTAATGTATGTTTGAGAAAAAGTTACCCAATGGAAACTTGCGTATATTTTTGTGTCTTAAAGTAGTTGTTGTTATTTTCTCTAATAATGAAAACAATTCCAACCATGATGGATTTTAATGTAGGTACTCATTTGTCCTGCCTGTGGATATAAAAGCTGGCAAGATCTATTTATAATTTGGATTACATTCTATCATTATATGTTCCTGTTTTATTGACTATAAAAATTGATTTTAATTCACATTCAACATTTTTTACTGTTTGGGTTCAATTAGTTATTGTTTCTGTGTCTCTTAATCACTCACTATATTTTTGAGAGCAAAAAACTTTATGATAATTGTAGATCCATACTATAACAAGTACACACATGATATTACACAAGAATGTAATAGAGAACGCTTAATATGGGGATTAAAACAAGGGGCTTGCATGTATTCAGCTGCTCTGGCCATGTACAAGCTGAACAAACTCTTCTCGTCCAAATTTAGACCACTACTTTCTATTTCCAGGTTCCAAAAATGATTGATGTAGTGCTCTCCAGCTAAACTGTTTGGAGCGGGTGGGAGAGAAATAAAATCCCACAACAGTCACTCCTACATAAAAACAACAAGGGCGATTTATGTTGCGAGGCTGCTGCATCGATTAGTGACAAGCCGCCCAATGAGGCGTAAATGCCGCCTCACTGATACATGGCTCACTCAGCGTGTCCTTTTGGACAGCAGAAATGTCACCCTCGCTCAGGGTGCTGAACGCTGCACATTGAACTTGTCAACATCAAATAATCGCTCCCCGTCCATCTGTCTGCTCAAGCTGAATGTGGAAATGACAGATCTGCTGTGGAAGGAAAACATATTAGACACTTTCTCTGCACGCCCTAGTGTGAAGCGACTCTCAGAACTTCTTGTCCTAATTACAAAATACAAGTGCCTCTTCTTCTCCTCTTCTGTTCTTTTTTCTTATGCAAATACAAATACTCAATTGTTCAGAATCTGCATAAGCAGCAACATACTGTTAGATGAGTACACTGTTGTTGAGTGGTGGCTTTGTCTGCATCAGCAGCAAAGACATCTGCAAACGCAACGGAGGACGGAAAAAAATGGAGTCTACTACAAATCAGTGGGAAAGAGATTCTACAGAGGGATATTCTTCTTCTATGGTCTGTTAATCAAGGGTTTTTAACTAGGCCTCTATGTGCTCCAACAACAAGAGGATTTCACAGACTTGCTGCATGTATGAAAAGATAGTCTTTTTATAATCGACCATTTCCTAGTTATGATAGTTTGAGATACACAAAGAGTACTTTAACCAACAGGAACAGTAGTACCACCTAGGGCCATAATGTAACCAGACTCCATCGAACTGCTCATCCCCGTGTCATCAATCAGAGTTGCTGTGGATTGACTGAAGAAAATTAAGTCGTAGAGACGTCCTTCAAAATCCACAGCAAGTTCCACTATTGATCGGTCTTCAAGTGACAGAGGACCACACATTATGTCACTGATCCAATAGCTAAATTTCAGAGGAGCAGCATATTACTAGTTGACTTGATCTCAATCCACCGGCGTCACACTGAGGAGCAGAATGGTAATCAAACTATACTGATAACACTCAACTATACTTTCCAGTGGCGTGTGGTCAAAATATTTACCATTAACTGACAATGACACACTCCAGTGACAATGCAGAATCCTGTATTTTCCTGCCTCAATATGCTGTCTCAAACTTCTCAAACTTACTGCAGATCTAGCACAGAGAACCCTACACCCTGATTAACAGAGAGGAAAAGATATGAATGTGATAACTAAAAAGCAGAACAGCAGTAAAAGGCCGGGGTATTATGTTACATGGTTAACTGTTAAATATGTAAATTAAGTAAATATGTCTGTGAAAGCTTTCCTTGCAAAAGGAGTTATTAAAAGCTGCTTCACAGTACACCCTAGTTCTTCGTTGTCACACATGTTGAACAGTGTGATTAGCAAGACAACTTCTACCCATTTGAGAGGATAAATCACAGTGGAATTTGCTCATTTACTGGCTACTGCTACCTCTTAACACTTAGGAAGACAAGACTATTGAAGTAATTTTGTGGTAGTCAACCTAGCTTCGAGAGACAATAGTCTACTGTGGCCACAAGAAGGCAGTAAATTACAAGATGAATTTAAACAGGCAATTTCAGATCCTTTTTGGGGCAGAACACTGTTCTGAGATGTAAGGAGAGATATTGCTTCCACTTCGGTATTGCTCTAATTGATTGTCTATTTTAAGCTTCAACTGGTCAAGCACTGCTTGTCTTGCTTGTCCTGACAGCCCGCCACTCATACTTTCAAAAGACCAGAAGAATTTCCTGCAGCTTAACAAACCAAAAATCCAAAAATAATATTGTTAAATTTGTAATAGATATTTGTGGAATGTTTATGGTTTGTACACAGCACACCTAGAAACTTTCCTAAAAAATGATGTCACATCAGAGAGCTGTGGTGTTATTTATGTTAATCCGGTTTTTTACTTTGGCATAGTTCAGCTATTGTATATTGGATTGATTTTATTCACTTTAACTTCAAAAACCCCATGAAGGGTTATGATTATATGCTTTATGAGATGGAATTCCAGTTGAAATGGGATGTTGGGGGTGGATAACTGACTTGGATCTTATTTTCATAGCTCGGGCCATAATTTTCATTGGTTATGATTGTAATGTACTCAAAGTAATTGCTGAATTCTGGAACATAGCAACCAAAATAACAAAGTCAGAGGAGGCAAGAAACTTGATTGTTGTGACCATCAGACAGGTTGTAAACAAGCCAATTAGTTTAGCCAACAGTGTGCATTCAACTACAGCAAGTATTGTAGGTCACAGCTGAGCCAGGAAGTCGCCCTTAACCTGTTATGAATGTCATTTTCTCTTTGAAATAGGTTTGACTTACCTTGGGATTTGTCTAAAACCTTTCTGATTGTCTTGATGCTCGTGTTTCTTGATCTGTCTTGTTTTTAACAAGACAGATGTCGCAACGGTCCAAAATCTACAAAATTGGTCAGTATAATGTTATATTATTAATAACAGGAATGATGGCCAAGCCAACGAAAATAAAACCAAAGCAGTAATAAGGAGAAGGACTCTGGCGTCCATGCTCTAACATGGAAACTGTTTTTGGTGTATGCGCCAAGTGATCAACTTTCACAGGAATGAATGGGGCGCCATCTTTGAACACTGTAACCAATTCTCCGTAATACATCCATGGTCCTTGTGTATGTGTACAGGATAAAAAAAAAGAAAAACTGCTTCATAGCGCTACTAGAGAGCTACAGTAAAATTCCAGAGTCATTGTTTCCCAGGAAGTGACAGTGTTCCAGCAAGCCTTCATTTAATGGGGTATTTATGTGTGCACTGTCTAGCTGCATCGTGTACAAAATACAATGGATAACAGGTAGAAACCCCATATCGCTACATGCTCAGTATTAAATGGCCGAAACTGTGTTCTCATTGCAGTGGAAACAGACAGCCTTTGAAAAACAAGCAGTTCCAGCCAATGTGCACCTTTAATGTTGCTATTGATTGGAATTTGGGGAGAAGACGGCTCAGAACAAACCCTGTGCACAGCTCCCCTGCTGTCATACAGCACAGAATGTGGAGTTTTAATTGTTTGTGTCTTCAAAGCCAGAGCTAAGCTTGTGTTTTTCTTTGGTAAATGAGGCAAGGGCAGCTAATAGACTGTGATCAACATCGGCCTGGTACAATACACTGGGGCTCGGCTTTATAAATAGAGAGGATTGCCAAGTAAACACATGCCGAGCTCTCAGATTTACTGCTGTTCAAACACAACTTCACACCTCCACTGGTCACTGGAGGGATGACGAGAGGGAAAAGATCTTAAACTTCCATCACAGATTTGAATGTACCCTTGTTTGGCAGCTTGTGGAGGTTTCCCCATGAGGATACTGATCCAAACACCACACCCGGATGATGAAGCAATGCCAAAATGTCTTCATCTGATGTGGCCGCTAGATACTGGATCTCAAAATCGGAGTGTCCTGAAAATCCTAACTTTTCTCTTAAATACAAAATTGTTTTTTTTCCATTAGGTGGTTAGGGTTTAAAAAGTTTGTGTTGCATGGTGGCCATTTTGGGAATCATAGCTCCATTAAGGATATATCGAAGCTTATATTTGTTTGACTGAAAGGTGTCTATGATAGTCAAACATTTTCTACATTCTGTTTTCAAATTATTATTTCTTCCTGTACTGCAAAACCAACACATCTGTTATATTGTGGAGGACATACTAGAATTTTACAGCTGATGGTGTATTGATGTATTCCAGTGTTTACTCTACAAATGACAGCATCAGCAAAGGAATATACGAATTCTTAAAGTTGTAGCTGAAGGGCAATACTCAGACTCGTGCAAAAACATTTCGAGCTCATCTGTTTTTGAGTCTGTTTAATTCTATTGAGAAATGTTACAAAGGATTGCCTCAGAAAAATGGATGACTAAGTTGTTGAGGACATGTCACTGTTTCACATCATCTGACAATGATTTTGAAAAATTCCAAACAAGTGAGAGAGCAACATTGCCTGAGCATTATTGAAATAATGTGCAGTTAATATTAGGTATCTCAGTGAGACTTCACAATCAAAAGTCAACAAGCTGATTGTTTTTTTTAACTGAGTGTCACTTTGGGATGATAAATTATAGCTTAGAGTATCACCAGACATGCGCCCACATGTTTTTAGTGTGTGTGTGTGTGTGTGTGTGTGTGTGTGTGTGTGTGTGTGTGTGTGTGTGTGCGTGTGAAAGCAAGAGGGAGTCAAACATTTAAGGAGGGTTGGAAATATTGAGCTCTGCAGTCAGAGTGTATTAACAGAGAGACCAGGATAGGGAGGGTGCAGAGACACAAGTCCTGAGGGAAAAGGAACGAGGGGGAGTAGAGATGATGGAGGAGGAGGAGGAGGATGAGTGCGTCCTGTTGTGACTGAATGAACCTCCAATAACCCCATAGCTCGAAGTGTGTTGAAGATTTGATGAGACTGTGTTGGCTTTAGGTAAGTGGTCAAATTCCTAACTGTCAAATTGAGACGAATACTAGGAACGAGGTGGCAGGATATCTAAGTTTGCAAGTTTTCGGGTTATCACTGTTATGCTAAGATCTTAACAGTCATCCTGAGTTCGAAATACATGTATGAGACTGCAATCACTCTGCAGGCCTTCATGCTAATTTCAGATTACCATCTTATTTTATGAAACTCTCATGTGACACCTGTTGAGCTATCAGAAGAGTTAGAAAAGCATGTGTGCAGAGTACAAAATTTAAAGAATTAACATTAAGTGTCAAAACATTTGAGCATTTAAATCCAATTTACATTTGACGGAACTATATACATAATCGAAAGTGTGCTGTCCATACTGTAAATGTTGAATATAC
The DNA here is from genome assembly GCF_016859285.1 of Xiphias gladius. Classification (NCBI taxonomy): domain Eukaryota; kingdom Metazoa; phylum Chordata; class Actinopteri; order Istiophoriformes; family Xiphiidae; genus Xiphias; species Xiphias gladius. The sequence continues at coordinate 22,369,552 of NC_053415.1, read as the reverse complement.
ACTGCCATTAGGTTCTATGAATGCTGGTTTCCTGAATGCTCTCACATTTTGGGAAATATGATTATTTGCTTTCTCACCCAGAGTCACGTGAGAAGATTGGTATCAATTTCCCCTCTGTGAGTCCAGTATGCATATACAGTACTGTGCAAAAGTTTTAGGCATTTTAGATGTTTCAATTCCTATCCATCATGCAATATCATCAGGGGAGTGTCTGATTGGTCCTACATTCAGTCTGTAGCATGACAACGACCCCAAACATATAGCCAGAGTCATAAAGAAGTGTTTCTGTCACTTTTAACAAAGGCTAGCAGTTTCTCCCTTTCGCACTTTATGCTCTTAAAGCTAGGTTTAACACATCCCAGTGCTAAAATTGCACTGGATACACAGCGATTAAGTCCATACTGATCTTCCAACAGTGGGTCATGACAGAAAACTAGCATTGTTACTTTAAGAGTCAGCTTGAGCTCAAGGGATCATTGCCACGCCACTGCTGCTTGGTGTGAATGTGTGGATTCAACTGAATGCGTGAAAAAGCAACACTAACCTTGCGGTCCTCTTTGAAGAGCTCTGCTGCTGTGGTGAAGTGGGGGACAGCGTTTTTACAATGTGGACACCCTGGGAGAGGAGAACACATAGATGGGACATTATTACAGCTCATCATGACACATTTACACCGCAACACTTAGCTTCACATCCTAAACAGCATCACAGCATGGTAATAATGTAACACAAACATGATGCTTCTATAATGCACACATGCACAAATATAAGATATAAACAAAATCACTTTCAATACATCATTTACTCAATCTCAAACATGTTCATAAAGCGCGTGGCCCGGTCAAAATCCCGCAGTTATTTTGAGGTTTATGCCACATTAGAGAGGGTTCGCTCGTATGTTATGAGAGACTGTAAATCTCTTTATTGCTGCCATAAACACAACCTCCCTGGAGCTCTGTGTGCTCAAGCAGCCATACATTTACAGCATGTCAATACTTACACAAATACACCTCTAGGTACTGCAACTACAGATCATGTTCACAGACAGTAGGTTGTATGGTAACTATTAATTTGTGAGGGAAGATTTTCTGATTTTAGCTACATCTCACTAAGGAGGGAAAGATGTGCTTTTTCACAGCACTTGCAATCAAGCAGAGTGATTCCCTTTGTCACATCTTTTTCCTTTGATTTTCTGTTGAGATTTGACGCTGTTTGTTTGTCTTGCTCTTTGGTTGCTAATGTCAAGTACCCAGTTCTTCTGTTCATTACATTCAAGCTGTTGTTACCACTGTTGCATATTGAATTCTTCTGCTGGAAAGGTGAAAAATGCAAAAACACTTCTTATGTTGGCAAACAGATTTTCCAAAAGGAAAAAAAGCAGATTGTTAGCGGGTGACTGGATAAAAGCTTTTATGTGCAGGATTATGGTGTAGTGACAAAATGACAGAGTCCCAAATGAACTAGATTTTGAAATATGTTGTTGGATTAGTGCTTTTCAGCATCTATTTCTCTCAAGCCATCTGTGACAGTTTTCCCATAAGGTTACTAACGCTAATTCTGATAAGAGGTGTTATGGGCTATCTATAGATACAGTGGTTAAGATAATCAGTGCTGTGTGTTTGAAGGGAAACACGTTTGTTAATGGGATGCCACAACTTCTGGTTAAACCCTCTGGAGGTGCCACTGACTGAATTTAGCCAAACATTTGAGTCATCTAACCCATCTAACATTCAATACACGGCTAAGAATACGTGGATACCCAAACATTACCCCTATATGTGATTGTTGAACATGCTATTCCTACTAATCTACTGCCGTAACAGCCTCCACTCTTCTGGGTTCACGCTTTCCACCAGATTTCTGAACCTGGCTGCAGGGATTTACTCCCATTCAGCCACAAGAGCATTAGTTAGGTCAAGCACTGACGTTGGATGATAAGGCCTGGCTCCTAGTCGGCGTTCCAGTTCATTACAAAGGTGTCTGATGTAGTTTAGTTGTTCTTCCTCATCAACCTGGGAAAAACCTTCCTTTTTTTTTAGAAATGGACTTTGCTTTGTGCATCCAGGCATTGTCATGTTGTATCATAAACTGCTGAGACACAGTTAGAGGAACAGTATTGTCTAAAAGCTTATTAAGATTTCCCTTAATTGGCCATATAGTGTACTTGCTCTAAGATTAAAGCCACTACATAAGAGATCATCCAAATAGCATAACAGATTATTAGAGCTACATCTCATTTTAAAATAAATATTATCAAAATGTACAAAACAAAAGATATTCAGCTACACATTGTTGACACTGGGCCTGTTATAACCAGGATCTCACAATTTGTTCCCATGACTCATTAACAGCATTAACATTACAAGCCCACTGTAAATGGATTTTATAGGCTACAAGTGCACTGACTGATGGTGGCCACAGTTATAATTAAGTATTTTACTGTTGTGTGTATGCCCAGAAGCATTCACATACACAAAGATAACTCTACCTTCAATTCAATTACACATCAACTCTGCATCTATCCATTTATCTTCCTTTCCAAAGCCACCTCTCGAAGCCTGCATTCAGCACAGCTCAGACAACCATCTCCTGCCAAAGTACCCCTTTAGCTGCAACATTAAAATACCTTTAAATCTTTAGTGGTTCTGTCGCAATTCTAAAAATGATACATCAGAAAGCAGAGCAGATGCACATGCCGTGTGCATTTGCCTCCTCACATGAAGACATCAAACTGATCAGACAATTCATTGTAACTGCTCAGAGACTGCCGAACAATGGATTGAGAGCAGATAACTGAATAAAGGGCAGGTGGCATCGCACAGAACGCTAGGTACTGTATAGGAATATTTCAGCTTTCAAATCTCTCATACCTCCTGTCATCCAAATCCAAGGTAGGTCTCCTGTTGATAATGGGACCTGTCACTCTCGTTTCTCTCCTCTACCTCTCTCCTGTATACACTTTCACCCGTCTTTCTCACAATGACCGTCAGACAGACAGTGAGGTACGGAAAACAGCAGACAAAGAGACGGCCAGGTAGATGCACTGTAGCAGCCTTGATTATGTGCAAACGACGGAAGTAAGCAAAGAAATATAAATACACCCCGACATTAAATGCACCAAAATGTTTTGTTTTGAACTTAGTATCACTTATATAACTCCTATATAACTCTTTATAAAGATGGCTGCAAATGGGTATTTAGCAAACTAGACAAATATTTAATTTAACACTGTATTCGTACAGAGGGACTATCAACTTGTTATTGCCTGGGGTTGGGAAAGAGCCGGCGAGAGAGCGAAGATATGACAGTATTTAGTTTTCGTTTAGTTTCAGTTATGCTGATTTGAGGCTAAAAGATGATAACCCAAACCTCTGTAAAAAATTAATGTCTTAGCAAGCAGCTGTAACTCATTAAATGCTCTATTAGACAAAAGCTCCCTCTCCGATACACTGACACCCAAGTGAGCAGGGAGGAGACGGGGTGGAAGGGCAGCAGGTTGTTGCTGCACGATGTACATCTGGAGCATCTCTTTGTAGAAGCACCAAAGGGCCCATTGGGGGCAGCTGCCTGACTGCTGTGCCCCATCTGGCTTTGAAGCCCTCGTCAGACACGAAAGGCAAAAACACGTGCAGAGGTGCATGTGTGTGTCTAGGTGTGTATTGATAATTAAGCAAGTTAGCTGCTCTGTATTCCTTCTGCATCTTTGTTTTGTTTGAGAACTCAGATGAGGATTCTCATAACATTGGGTTCCTACATTTTTAAAGAAACCATTAAGACAAGTTCAATGATAGAGATTTGCCTTTCCCTTATGAGATGGAACATTGATTTGTTCTCTTTTTTTTAACTTGAACAAATCTATTCTCAGTCATCAGTCATCATTCCTCAGTCTCCCCATGGCTAAGGTGGAACTTATATAGTGTGCGATGAGGAGCTTAGTAGGCAGCTCCGAGTTACGCATGTACACCAGTTAAAACCCAGGATATGATCACAGCAAGTCCAACCGAGCACTTGGTTTTAAAAACTTCACACATACTAAATATTTCGATCAAAACAGTCAAGCATATGAAATTCAAGATGAGTTGAATGACAAAGATTTGCAACAAACAGCCGAGTTACTTAGTGCAAAAGACCATATTCTAGAACTGAAGCCAGACTTCCGGTTTGTCAAAATTGTCTAGTGCCGATTACAGATGAGCCTTTCAGGAGTAATTCCAGACCTTTGTATAGTGTTACTTAATGGGTGTTAAATAGAGCTATGAATTAAGCTCTTACAAGGAGCGTAGAACATGACCAGAGCATGTTTTTTCTTCTTCAGTGCCTCTCGGAAATCCTCTGATCCAAGATGGCTGACGCTGGAGGGCTTGTCCTCCCAAGACTGCTCTGGTGGAGGAGGTGCCTGTGGACTAGTGACATGAAACAGAGTAAAAGGATATTTATTATTTATACAATAAGGAGTGAAAACACTGCTTTACATCTATTGTAGGTGGTAAAAGAAGTGTAAATAGAGATACAGAGTAAACATATATAGCATGCCTGTTTCCGAAGACGAAAAATGGTAACACGGGAATACTAGTGATATAATAGAACACTCAATCAATGAGACTTTATGTCAGCCTTATATCAAACAATGTCTGTAGACCTCTGGTCGCAGACTTTTCCTTTATGGAGCCTATAATTGCCACAGCTGGAATGAAGTCATCAATTCAGTTTTGGCAATTATACTTTTCATCAATGTGAAAAGTCAATTGCTTTTCAGAGTGACCCTTTCCGAAGATTAACCTATTACACTGGGAGGACATTTTGTAAAAAATGTTGCAGCTAATCAAGGCACAGAGAGTGCAGCTAAAACGTTTAAGCTCAGGACTAAATTTCTGCAATGTACATGAGTCTGAGTCTGTGTCTAAATGTGTTAACTTTGCATAGGCAGCGTGTATTACTGATCTTATCTTATTACTTACTTTTGCATGAACTCGATGATCTTGTCTTTGTTTCGGAGCTGTGGCAGCGTATACTTGTCCTCACCTTTCAGGAAATACTTAACAGTTGGGAAGCCAGAGATCTTGAAGCGATCCCCCACAGCCTTGTGCACTGTGGCATCCACAGCTGCCAACACACCCGGACTCTTTGAAGAAATAACAATAGCAAATTTTAAGTCACATGGGACTTTGGTAAAATAATAGCTATAGAGAGATCTGTCCAATTAGACCAATACATGTCCCTTAGACTTTACCCTTTACATGACACCAATTAAAACCACCTACTTTGGAAACAGTCCAAGTTTAACCTTTGCAAACGAGCGCACAGAGCTTTTTGTGTATATAAAAGTGTTGCATTAAAAAACACTAGCAGAGTAGTAAGGAGGAGAAAAATAAATGATATGCTTGGCCTTAAGGGCTCACGGTGAGAGAGGCTCCAGTCCATCTATATTAGATAATGCCCATGCTTTTCCCCATGACCTCCAGAGCTGGGCAGAGAGCCACAAGGAGAAGGTCCAAGTGTCAGGCCCGGGGGACTCTCATGTATGAGATAATTGCTACAGTCACCAGACTTCAGTTTTATAGGCCCTGCCCCTGGCTGGGGAGTGTTAGATTACCACAGAGGACATAACGGTGGAGAGGAGAGGTGAGGAACACACCCGACTAATCAGAAACACATCGAGATCTGGGCTGTTGGACAGACTAACCAGCGGGTCCGTTGCATCTGCCAACAGCCTTCAGGCCAAAAGGAGGGATTATTCTGATCTGTTAATGAGGCGTGTAGTTCTATATGTTCATCAGAGTGTGACAAGTGAAAAATGAACAAAACACACAGGCCTACAGACATGCATACTATGCACACATAAACACAAGCAAAGGTCATGAAACTTACATCAGCACCCTTGTTGAGTATTTCAGCAGCTTCATCATACTCTGGCTTCATCTTCTTGCAGTGGCCACACCCTAAAAGATTCAAATCACACATTAGAGCCTGACTAATGACAGATTTCTGAGGCTAATATCAATATGTGAGAGCCAAAAAATTGATTAACAGTGTATCTGCCAATTTTTCAGTTCTTATTAAAAAACATTTTTGGTAATGGTGTCTTAAACCTTGTTATCATTTTAGCAAATATACATTCCCAACAGTAAACTTCATTCATTATACATAAAAACTAGAAATAAAAATAAATCAAAATGTCAACAAAAATACATAAAAAATACACCCTACAGTAAAAACTTTTATTCACATATGGGCTAATATCAACTGATATTATCAGCCTGCTATCTAAAACAATCATATATCAGTGAGAGTAAATAAGACAGATGAAGGAATCACCTCTCAGTTTTGCAGAACTTCCAATATAAATGAGATATAACTATATATTCCTGAAGAAATGATTTCCATAAAACCAACGCTAAGAACTATCTTGGAATCTTGCAATCTTTGCACAACGTTACATCCACGGAACTGTTGTGCCGTATCAATGTGTCAAAAAGCTGTACTTCTCCGGTGTCTTGCTGTTTCACCCTCGTTTGCCAGGGGATTTACTGCTGGCATGCTGAGGGTGAAACTGAATAAAATGACAAGAGTCTCATGTTTACCAGGAGAGTTAAGTTATGTCTAATTGCTTACTATATGTTTCACTCTCAGGCATGGGTGTGTGTTTGTGTCTGAGTAAGCATGTTAGAGGCAAACTGAGTGAGACTAAGAGCTGGGTGTGAGTAAGTGATGAGTACAGTAGTTAAAAGACAGAGAACACGAAGAGGACAAATGGCGAGGGAGAGATGGAGGGGAAACGAAATGGTGGAGGTGTGGGTAGAGCTGGGCGATATGGTTGAAATCAATAGTCCATTGTATAAAGCCGGTTCAAGGCGAGAATGTTGCACCTTTATTCTGCCTCTTTGTTCTGTATAAGAGGTATGAAGACGGAATGGGCAGCATTGTTGTTCTGCCTTTAAGTCGGCAGCAGAGGTAGTCACAGAGAGTAATTGACGTCTGCGTTACCTCTGATTCTGGAATGATTCCGTGGGGCAATAATATTGATTCTCTTGTACGGAAAGTAGCTAAAGGTTTGTCCATAAAGTCAGTAGATTTGTTGCTGGGTAAACTCCAACAGTCGGCCATCCGACCGATGGTGTAACCTCATCACTCAGTCCGTCAGTCAGCAACAGACATTCATGTTTATAGGGCTTGCCCCACTGTTGAGGTCCAGCCAAAAATATATATAATTAGATCCATAAGAAAGTCAGATTTACAAGAAATCACGACAATACGTAAGTAATGTTTGTAGACTGTAACAGCAAAAGGTGGCTACACACACAAAACTTATTTGACAATCTCAAGCAGAACCACTGGCTGAGTACAAAGAGAGCAGGAAATCAAAGTCGAAAGGCTGATGTGAGGTCTAAACAACTGAAAAGACAAACTACGGTACATTGGCACAACCCAGCATAACCAAATCATTTGGAACTTCTACTCTTGTGCTTGTGCTGTGACAGAAAGAGCAGAAGATGGAAAGACATTTCTGAAGTGTTCATGTTTTGTTTGGTTAAAGATAGGATGGCACAGTTAAAAAGGAAGGCTTCAAAGTCGGACTGTAAATATAATATCCCTAAAAGCAAATGTTTTTCAAAGATAGCACTCCCAGATATAAACGAATAGAGAATATATATATATATATATATATATATATATAAGAATATGTATAAAAGAATATTGTGATAACACAATAGGTGAAAGATCTTCACACTACTATACGTTGAACACAGATATATCCTTCTATGTTGTTGTTGGTTAAATATTTTTTTGTCAGATTGTTGTTAATATTATTGCAAAAAATAGCTTGTATAATCATGACCCAAATTTACAGATGACAAAGGTGTATATCTCATAAAATGATCAAACTGATGTTCCATTAAACACATTTTTTTCAACAAAAAAAAAAATCACAGTCTGATTCCACTGACAGTCACTACATGATAATATGAATTATCACACATCTCTAGAAAGGGTAATGGCTTTTTCAACTTGAGAGCAAAAACTCAAAGTGAATATATTCCATTACTTCTCGATCTCTCAGTTCTGTAATTAAGAAAGAGGGACAGCATTAGTGGTGTTTTGGCTCTGCGTAACTCTGTATTATCTGGAGGTAGTGGTAGGTGTGTGTGTGTGTGTGTATTTGTATGTGTGTGTGTATTTGTATGTGTGGTGTGTGAACGTGTTTGCAACAAATCTGTCTGAGCTCCAAACATAATGAATAAACTCCATGTTTGGTGTGGAGGTGTGTTTAATATTGCATGAGCAAACTGGCAAACATTTTATTTTTGGATCTAAAATGACTTTCAAATACATAAAATAATATTTGTCTCGCACAAAGTACAAGATGTTTTGTCTTAAGATGTAATGAATATGCTGTTTGATCAGGGATGAGCAGTGTGTGAGTGTGTGTGTGTGTAACAAACCTGGGAATCCTTTCTTCAATATGCCTTTAAAAAAAACAAAAAAAGTTGCTTCTCTTTCAACTGAATCACTGTAGTGTGTGATCATGCAGATTATGTTGAGGCTGAACAGTAGAAACAGAGTTACTAAAAGGACTGTCTGACCCTTCAAAGTGATGAGTAAGAAAGAAAGCCCGATGTCTGTCCTGTGCTCTGTGTCGGCCCTGCTCGGCATTCAGAACAAGTGGTGCATGAGTGTGTGTGTGTGTGTGTGTGTGTGTGTGTGTGTGTGTGTGTAAGAGGGCGGGGGGTCAAAAAATAAAACGGAAATATTGCTGATGCAGACTGAGAGTGGGGGAGAAGAGATCAGAATCAGGAGAACGAACAAACTGGACACACACCCTGAGCTGTAATAAAAACTGATGCAAGCTGAAAAATAAAAAGTGTACAGCTTTACAGCAAATGTTTGATGTTAGGGTGTTGTAAGGTCAACTTCTCTGGGTCCACTGCAGCAGTAAGCTGAGCCTGTGGCTACTTAATAAGTGGCCATACAGGAGAGATATTAAAATCAGACCTAATAACTTCCTGATGCACCCACTGCAGCCCAAACACAAACATTCAGGGATTAAACATTGCCACTTACAGCCATTTCTGCTGGAAAAACATTCTGTATTGAATGTTTTGCTGTGCTTTCTCCCAACAACACTGGCAGAGAGGAGCTTTTGTTTTGGTCCGGGACATAATCAGGTTTACTCTGGGAAACGGTGTTTAGTTGCAGGGTTTGCCGCCGCATGGAGCTGCACGCAAATAACCCCCACTGATTGCTGTTCAGAGGACAGTGAGAATGGCTGTGCTGAAAGGTGGACAGAAATGCAAGCTGATGGTGGTGGTTGGGATACCATTAATCTCACTCTGACAGCAAGGCCATTAAGAAACTGCACTGAAGCAGCAAGGCTGGTCATCTGTGTGTTTGTGTGTGTGTGTGTGTGTGTGTGTGTGTGTGTGTGTGTGTGTGTGTGTGAGACAGACAGATATATGCAGTGTTATTGTGGGTATTAAATATTTTGTGTCATAGGGTAAAATATGTGTTTGATATGTGTCATAGGTGTAGAGATGTTCATATCTGTGTGTGTGTGTGTGTGTGTGTGTGTGTGTGTGTGTGTGTGTGTGTGTGTGTGCGTGCAAACCGAAAAGATTTGATGCAGCTTGTTTCAGCTGACTGCCCTTGATTTGAGTTTGTGGGTGACTGGCTGCTGGCCGCAGGGTGAGTCAACTGCAGGACAAGCGTCTCGGAAGCTATGACGGCATGTAGGAACAGGGGGGACTTGTCTGCTTCCTGCACTGTTCAAACTCACAAACACATTTTTCTGTACATTCAAGATGAGGATGACGATAAAATGTTTTGATCCCAAGGGATTCAGTATTGTTTTCTGCCCTAGATAACTAGTAACTGCACAAACAAATGACACTAAAATCATCTCTGCAAGTTTGCTCGATAAGGCGTCTGCAAATGCTTTTGCAAGTGGTGATATAAAAGTGAGAATATGAGAAATGATAGCAGTTCAAAGGCAGGATGGATAGTTAAATATAAACCTGAAACCTTGAAAAGCCCTGTATGATTATTAAAAAAGGTTCAATTTGACAACAGTATGCTCTTTTGATACTAGAAATTCTCTCTTTTTGGGAAACTTTACTTCTAAGTTTGTTTCATTTATTATTAGAAACTTCTAACAGAACACAGATTTCAGTGAGTATGCTAATTACCTACACTTAATGCATTTCATATACTGCCTGTTAAAGCTACGTAGCTGTGCACTATGGTAAACCATTAGCCCACACACCTGACGAAGCTAAATTACTTGAAGGGGGTGAGTTTGGTGCCAATCATACCTGTGATCAATTGGCCAAGTGGAATTAAGACATTTGGGGAAATGTTTTACTAAGGGTTACAGAGATAGCTCTGTGATGTGTTTAGTCTACCTTATTACAAAAAACTGGAAACAGGATTAAACAGGCAGGCTCCACCAAGGCTAAATTCCAACAAGTCCAAAGTTGAGGAGGATTTGCATGCATTTCACTTCATCTTACTTTGTCTTGCGTAATGGTTGTTTTTACTTTCCAAACAGAGATTTCATGATCTGATAAATGAAATTCTGGCTCGGCTTTTCCTATTCAGTGGATCATAACTATAGAAATTCCAAGTCATGAAATTTTTTGTCCTGCCAACTGACAGGTTTTTGTTTAGTTAATCAATCTGAACAAAAAATATTTGCAAAATATTTTTGGGTTTTAGGTAGAGAATAACAAATACTTGATGTAGCATGTCCCACTGCAGTGTGTAAGTGTTAAGGATGTGTTTTAATCAACTCAAGTGCTGGAGAGTGTGTTTGCCCTCTGGGTGGAGTGCAGTGCTCTCGGCAAACTGGAGGTAAGAAAGCTCTGCAGCAAAGTATGTGATGAAATTTTAAAAACAATAAATCATCATTATGGTGAAGCTAGGGGAAAAGGCCCGATTTTTATTCATTTATTTTATTATTGTGGAGACTGAGATGAGCACAGAGAGAAAGGGAGCAGTTGGAAAGGTAGAGAGAGGAGAAAGGGTGAGGAGGTGATATGGTCAGATGTGACACGGTAACATAGAAAAGAAAAAAAGTAAAAGGTCAAAAAAATGGTTGCAATACAAGTTGAACTGCGGTTTCTAGCTGTTGCAATCAGAATGCGTTTCTAGATGGCGTAAATCTATTAGCATGATTTTACAGTTATTGGTTGGACACATTTATCAACAGGCAATATCTCCTTTGGACATCTCCCTCACATGCAGGAGGGCTGGATCAAAGCAAAGCAATTTGGACCTGGAAAAAACAATCTAGCCCACTGACAAAATCTTGGCATGTTTACCAAGTTCTGCGTAACGGGGGCAGCATGGGGCGGGACTAAGAATGACAAGCAGGTGCAAGTGAACCATACTGGCAACAATGAAGCATTCTTTGTGAGGACGAGCTCAAGAGTGAGCGTGTGATGCAAAAAGCTGAAGTTACTGCAGCTAGCTTGTCTTTTGGGTTTGTTTTTCCTCTCCGGTATTTGGTTACTTTCTCCAGCTGACTGTTAATAGTGTGCATGACAGCGAAACATTGAGGATTGTTTGACTAAATAACAGTTATGCCCAAGAGAATCTGCAAGAGAATGTTTTACACAGCAGGAAGGAATGTGAAACTCTTCTGACACGGCGCCGCACATATTTTACAACTGGAACTATTTTCTCTTTTGCAAGGACTATCTATGTATTTCTGATGGTGAAAAGAGGGTTGAGCCTTTAAAAAAAAAAAAGAAACTATATATTTGGGACCTGTCTTTTAAGATTTACACCTTCAGTGGGAACCAAGGAGCTCAGGGCTGAATTCTGCAGACAGTGTGGGGAAGTCTGAAGTACTGACAGACAGACTAATGCAGTGATGGTTTTGGTCTTTTCCTGGGATTTGTTGACAATTTAAAAAAAAAAGAAAAAAAGAAAAGTAGTACGGTCCTTAGTCCTTAATGGCCTCTGTCAATGGGATTGTACTACTCTTTTGGTGCTTATTAATTCATCAACTGAACAATTCTGATAATTAATTAATGTCTTTAGAAACTCATTTGCCAAACATTTTCTTGTTTCGGTAGTTCAAGTATGTGAATTTGCTGCTTTGTCTTATTTAATGTAATTGTAAATGGAACATCTTTTCAGTTTTGGGGTGTTGGATGGATGATTAGTTGAAGTCCTGCTCCTTTTTAACATGCTTTCTTACTCACAAGGGGCATAGAACATGACCAGGGCTGCGGGATGTTCCTCCAGGAAGCTGTCAAAGGACTCATCGGTCAGGTGGAAGACTGGGGAGTCCGTCTCCGACCACGGCACCTCAGGGGTCTTCGGCTGAGGGGGCTGAGGGCTGCAACAGGAAAGGAAAACAGAAAGACCAACAGAAATGGGTTTATTTAAAAAGCAGACAAATCCTAGGTGGCATGTAATCTGTATGGAGCAAAAATCAGAAAAATCAGACACAGCTGTAACACACACTCCACCCAACATGTGACACACACACACACACACACACACACACACACACACACACACACACACACACACACACACACACCTGGACCAAAGCAGCCCTCCCTTGATGACGGAGCAAAGTGTTGCAGCGCCAAGAACGAATGGACACAGATACAACTACACGCTCCCTGCACTTATGCACACATAAACACAAAAGTCATTTAAAAAGACACGTATGCACGCACACGCACACACGCACGCACACACACACACACACACACTCCCCTTCTGCAATCTTTTCTCATTATCACACACTTTGGCCTAAGCCAACATGCTGAAGCCGCATGAGACTAGATCTTCTAAAAACACTGGAATTGTGCAACTGGCTTGCTAAGAGATGCTGCATCTCCTCCAGACACTTATCTTTTATCCAGAATGTCATCTGTCTAATATACACTATATCTCTCTGATACATAAACAGTTCAGGATCAGGGTTTATTAGGGACTGAAGCTACACTTAGGCCCTGACATCTTTGTTGCTCGTCTTTGTTGTTCCGTCCTGCCGCTATGCAACCACACCCCTTTTGTTGTACTCCATTAACGGTGTAACAGTGCTGCAGAGGACTGATATGATCATCAAGGATACTGACTCGTCCCTCTACTTCTGTGTCCACTTAACTGCCCTGAAACTAGACTCTAGGGTAAGTGAGTAAGGATCAGTATCAAGTAGATGTCAAGACATGTTATTATAATCTGCAACATACGGAAGCAAAGGAGCTAAGTATTTCAATAGCTTGGTTTGAGAGTAACTGTCAGACTCTGACTTCTATTGTTCCTGTTGGCAAAAAAAGGAATGATTTATGCCGGTGAAAAAGGGTGAAACAACTGAAACTGAGTGGGGAATCAGAAAAACGAGACAGCTGATTCTGAACATAGGAGAAACGTCATCAAAACTTGGGAGGCGAAGTAGGGGTGATAAATGGAGAAGAGGAGATTAAAAATCTGTGGCACAGAATGCTACAAAAAAAAATCACCATGGCCCCAAAATCTCGAAATATGATTGCAACAAATCAGACTATTCTGGAAAAACTTTTCAACACCGTTAACTTCAAAAAACCTTTTCAGCTTTTCCCCAGCTGAAGAATCTACGGATTAAAAAAGGGTTTGACGCGACAAACTGCAGATATGATGGGGCTCGCAGGAGGCCAGTCTTCTATCTTTTTACCATATGAAACATATTTAAGTGCAAATTAACAATATAAATTTAACAGTGTACAGTCAATCCCGTCATGTAACAATATTTTTTCTTTTTGTGCCAAAAAGAAGGGAAGAAAAAGAAAAAATAATGTATGTGGGTTAAATTCCATTTCACCACGGTTTATTACTTTTTAAAAATATTGAAATATGAGGCGCAATTATACTCAGAATTATCACTCAATTTTAAAGATGCAACCATTTTGTCAATTTGATTGCCTAAATCTCCAGCCTGGCAACCACTTCTAAATTATACTGTTGGGCCTTGAATAAGCAGAATAGTAAAAACTTGGGAAGGAGGTGTTACACCTCTGGGCTAAAGAGACTGCTGAAATACATCCTCTGCCTGTCTCGCTCTGTTTCCTGTGATGGCTGTGAAAGCCCAGCTCTGTGCCCTCTGGATGCAACCCTGTGGACAGTCGTGGATTTCCTGCCAGGCCCTTAACACAAGTGGAAAAGGGAGGTGGAGGAGAGCGGGAAACAGGAGAACCAAGCTGAGGTAGGAGACAGGGAGTTACGGGCGGAGAGCGTGGCCCAAGATGAGAACGAAAAATGAGACAGGAGGAGAGCAGGTGTAGATTGATAACACTGTGCCGAGGTGAGTCTGGGTGAGGAGAGGCCAGAAAAGGTGTGACGAAGGACAAAGTGATGCCAGACGTTTAAGGTGAGATGTACAAGCAGTTTACTTATTGTAGTAGACAAAAGGCAGAATATAGTTTGGAAGCTCTGTGTTGTTGTTCTAAAGCTAAAATAAAAACAGCTTTTGACATATACATCTGGAATTCAGTACTTGTTAAATGCATCTTAAGAGGCTGAAATTGAGTACGACCATACTCACTTCTTCATCCAGTCAGCGATATCCTTGGCTGTAGCTCCGTAGTTTTCGTAGTGGTAAAGGAACTTCCCCTTCCTGAGAGACAACAGAGAGCAAGAATAAGATGATCTCTATACCATCTGTCAGCAATGGACATAATGACGGTGTGGTACTGGTCAAAGAGTTTTCAAAAAAATGCCATGGTAATTGTCATTTGATAGAATACAACACTTCATGATACCTTACTTAACAGATTATATTTGTACAACATGTATATCTAAAGGATTACTCCCCTGAAAATCCTCCTTTTGAGTATCATAAAATCACTGCCTGTAGTAATGAAAGGTGGATCTGAGAGGTTTGTAGCTTGCAACTCGGCAGGTACAGTCAGCTTAGAGAGTGTATACATTTCTTAAACCACTCCTGTAGCATAATACACTTCTACACTAACCCATATAATATATGTTTAGTATATTACACTCCTTCGAGCTAAGACCCGTAGCTATGAGGAGGAGACATTGCAACACAAAAGCAGCATATGAAATGATTTAATTGTTTTGAACCTACTCAACATAAGTACCACCAGTAAAGGGATGGATAATGCTGCAAGAGTGGTTTGTGGTTTCTTTGGATATTTTTTCCACATTAAACCGTTACTGGTTTTAATCAAAGCTGATTTCAGCAGTGGTCCTCCAAAAGAACCATATTTCCAAGCCTAGAGAAGGCTAAAGAATAAATAAGAATAAATAAAATTTGATTATAAAAACATCCATTTGCAGTGGAGTATTCCTTGAACAAATCTTCTGAAACGCAACAGTTAATTATTATATTAACAAAATGTAGTAATTTAAAATCAGAACATATATGATCAAAACATAAACAAGAAAGCCTAAGAATCTGACCAAGGATTCGGTGACAACATTTAGTGCTTTACAGTTTTTGTTACTTGATGCTATGGACATAACTCTACTAAAAAAGTAGTGAAGTTTGACTTATCATCACTTCCTGCAGAACTGACACTGAAGAAACCCTGTAATCCTGGTCATGTTTGATGTACAAAAAGACAACATTATATAACCCAGTTTCCAAGACAAAGAGCTGGGTCAGACTTTTGGGAAACACAACAGCTCTGAGCCAAAAAGAGATGTTTTATGAGGGCTGACAAAAGGCAGATGAAAAGTTCAGCAATTGATTGATATTCTTTTTTCTGTCTAGTATTTTGCATGTCTAGTTTAAAATGTATATAAGTAATTTCAGGAACCTGTCGTAATGCATTTGAAATGAGCTAGAAGCATCTTCTCAGCTTTACAGGCTGAAAATATTCAAAACGTAAGCAGATTTTCTTCACAGGAATGACTTTATCTTCTCTACTCGCTGTGACTAAATGAAGGCTAGAGAGCGGATGTGGTGGCTCAGCCCAGTGCCCAAGGATCAGTGTCACAAGTAACTGGGCAGTGTGATTCTGCAAATACAGAAGGTGAGGACGACTGCAGTTACAGCTCCCGAGATACAGAGTGGACACTATTAAAGGTGATACACGATTACACACGCTGGATTTGGAGGCTAAAACTTGCATTGTACGTGAACTGTGTACTGTGGCGGAGGGTGGCTGCTTGGAATTCAATCAGAGAGATTTATGAACAAATCTATTTGCTTGCTTTATCTCTGCTGCTGTAAAGTACGCCAAAACCTTGTAAAATCAAGTTGAGGAAACGTGAAATAAATGTCATTTGGCCAACAGTTTTGAGTGTTTTTCTCTGTTAAAGGACACCGCAAGGATAAAGAAGCTGAAAATGTTTCACTTTTATTGGTTAACTGATACAAAGCTGTAGTGCACCACTGCATTGGGTAGTGAAAAGGTAAAAGACCTTGAACACTTGGTCTTACAGCGGGTGCAACAGCGAGATAACTCCAGCAGTGTTGATGCCGATTTACCCTGCAGTGATTAGCTGCTGTTTATCAGTGAGGGGCTCATTACTGAAGCCAATGGGCTTGGATGGTCGTTAGCTAGCCCTGTGCTGACACTAATGTGCTCCTGGCTAACAGACTGGCTCCAGTTTAGCTACACGAGTGCATGGGCATGCACATGTGACCTCATTCACACATTACACACACTTATGCACACAAGAAAGAAGTGCACGCATACTGACTAACCACAGAGGCACTTAATCAGTCCCGGTCTAATTAAAAGGCCAGAGTGGAATGAGAGAATGTTTAATGTGAAAATGGGGTTGATAAAGCTGGTGCAGGAGGAATAAGAAGCGGACAAAAGAGCGTGAGCTACAGAGCACCAGCACGCAGTTTATAACACTGTAAATATGAGGACAGTGCTTCTGTGCTCTGGCTGGGGGGTCTGCATTAACAAACACTATCAGTCACACACTCAGACCCTATGGTGTATGTAGCTACAAGCTTTGAGTTTGTGTCTATGTGAGTCTGTACGCACATTTAGACACTAGGACTTATCAGTAAACTGAAATGATCAGATGACCGACATACAAATCTTCCAAACACTAAAAAGAAAAGCAGACGCCAAGTTCTAAATCAACTGCACCATGCGGCCATAAGGTGTTCTTGAAGATGAAAAAAACTTTGGTACAGTAAATTTAAAGCCTTTACTTAGTTTGACATATAACTAATTAAAACTGCTGACTTGTTTTTAATCTTCAGGCAGACAACAACTCTGCATGAAAAAAATGCAGCCTCTCCACTCATTTCAGTGGCGCAGCTGCACTTGCACAGTATGATTCCTGAAGCAGAGTGCTCTGGCAAAAAAAAAAAAAAAAAGACGCAGCGTTGTTCAGCAAAAAAGTTCAACTTTGATCAAACTTTTGCCACAATACAATGCTTTGTCTCTGGCTACTGCACTGGCCAGTCTACATTGCTCACTTTGTCCAAACAAAACTCCAAAGCTATAACATATCCAGTTTACTTTCATAAAAGACAAAGAAAAGCAGCAAATCCTCTGAACCTTGAGGGCCATCTTTTCAAGCTTTAAGTCTGCTTCCATCATGTCTGCTGGTTTTTAAGAGGCC
The DNA here is from genome assembly GCF_016859285.1 of Xiphias gladius. Classification (NCBI taxonomy): domain Eukaryota; kingdom Metazoa; phylum Chordata; class Actinopteri; order Istiophoriformes; family Xiphiidae; genus Xiphias; species Xiphias gladius. The sequence goes on along the minus strand of NC_053415.1, from coordinate 22,352,005 downwards.
TGGGCTACACTTTGTGTTTGTCTTACGTTCTGAGCCTTGGAAGTGAGCAATGAGCCCAAACTCACTCAAAGTAGCAGAAGGTCGGGTAGCCTTTGACATTGTACTCCTGCTTGAGGCCGTCGAACTCTGCCGGGTGCACATTCATCCCTGCCAGCACCTTAAAAAATATCAAATAAAGGGGGAAAAGGAGGCATGGATTGTCAGGGAGGTGAAGAAAAGAAAAGGCAGAGAGCCAAGAAAGAGAAAGGACATCAAACATCAAAACAGGTTGGTCATCATCAAAGGGCTCTGAAATAACAAGATGGACTACTCAAAGTATGAAAAGAGACTACACTGTGAAACAATATATACATAATGAATGTTGATGAGCAGGCTGTATTCAAACACTCCACTTTGTGTGATCAACTTTAAATGACATTTCAATTTAAGAAACAGACATAAGATGAGAAAAGTGCTTCAGTCACACTGAAATAGGCAGACATCTGATTTTAGACATGATTAACACAAATAGTGTGTACAAGAATGCCTACCATTCTTGGAAAAAAAATTCTATGCCACACAACATGACAAATAAGTATAAAATCCTTCCAATACAGACATTTCTTTCATAAAAATCAAACAACAGCAACTTCCCAGGTTCTCTCTGAGGAAATACTCTATTGTACAACACCCTGTTCATAACAAAAATATCTAGAGGCATGTGAATGAGTCATGACAAGCTCTCTCTGCCTTCTCCACCTTTGTACAATTGACAGTGTACCTCAACAATATCCCTATTATATAATATTTGACAGAATTCGTATATAGAGATAATACTGAATAAACCTAAAAGACACAAAAGATACAATCAAAGCAAATCCCCCCCATTCATTTGCTAGGTTCTTTTTCTTTTTTTTTAGCTATTTCAGTCTGACAAGACGCAACACTTCAGAAATCGCCTTTACATCTTCCTGTGTCCATGACACTGAAGCAAGAAATGCGTTTACAGCTTGGCTGACCACTAATTCAGAATTCAAACCTTTCACTTGGCCACATCACTATTAATCTCTTGCAATACTACACACACTTCCAAAAACCTATCTCAGCCTCACACAAACACAAACCCCTCTATTTCATTACTCATAAGAATGGTCTAATAATCAAACAAACTTGCAGTTAATTATCTTTTCATTACTTTCCAGCTTCATGTGAGGCAAACACGATGCACTACTCTACTTCGCCCTCTCCTGAGGCAGCTGCCTTTCTCTGCTCTCACTGTACGCGATGTTCATCCTCAGACTTCTTCTGGTGCTTGAGGAGAAGTGTTTAAAAACACAAAAGGTTTGTTTCCCTGTGGTTGCTGTTGTGTGCATCTCTCCAGTGCTGTTAAAAACCATTTCATCAGCTGGGAACACAGCACAAAGCCCCCACACCCCCGACCCCCCTTACCAAGTTTGCATTCTATTGTAATACAGCCAGTCCGCAAACTAACAACATAGGTCTTTAGGGAACCCATGAGGCCAGGGAAGGGAAAACATTGGATGAAAACAGGAAATTTTAGTGAGTAAACACAAAGACTGTGTGAGACTAAACTGACATTGAATCTATATAGAGGTTGTAAACAGCTGGGAAGACACTAGCCCTTAATTGTGGCTGCAGGTGCAGGTTAAAAACCAAGCAAGAAACACATTTAATATAGTCAGTGCTTATAGAGCTGTACAAAACTAAACCAGCACTAAATTCATTAAAACCAGATTGCTGGGCAAGAATGGTAGGCTTTTGAATGAACAACTGTGATTGATCTGGTGTGTTGATGCAAACTGAACACAGATAAAGTATAAATCAAGTGTAGCAGAGAGTGGATCAAGGCCATCTGGGTTATTATCCTACTGAATCAAAAACCTATGGCACAAAAGTTGCTGAGGTCTTCTACTTGTGAGAAGTTTTGTAGGAAATGCAACCAAGGATAGCTTTCATTTAGGTCAGGATGACAGACTGTTCTCTTGCAGATTGCCAAGGTAACAATCCAGGCACTCACTGCTGACACATCTCATCTAATCTGCAAACATCAGAGAAGGACGGCAGCAGATCAGAGAAAGTTAACGCAATAAGACAGTTGACCAAGTGTGCAGGGGGAAGATTCAGCAGACTTACATATTTTCCTTTTGTCTCCGTGGCAGCTTGCTGAAAGACGGGCTGCATTCTTTTACATACGCCGCACCCTGCAGCCAAAACACAGAGCAGAACACCAGAAGTTATTACAGAGAACTCAGTGGTGACCAACGCTTTGACAGCATGGATGCGAATGTCGAACGATTTCCCATCGCCTGCCAGGGGCTGCTGTGAAAGATATGATGTACTGAAAACCACTGACCATAATGACTGAGCACAAAACAAAAAAAAGCCATTGTTTAAAGAATTTACTAATGAAAAAAATTTCAAAAAAATGTTCAGCAAAGCAAAAAAAAAAATGTTAAAAATAATGAGTGAAACGTAGTAGATGGGTCATTTAAATTTATTTTTTTGTATTTATTTTCTACAGATTTATTGTAATCGTCATTTAACGCAGACAACTTTTCAACTGTTTCCAGTTCAAAATTTGTGAAGATTTGCTGCTTTTTTCTGTTTTATATTGTTTTTAATGAAATGCCTTTGTGTTTGGCTTTTTGGTTGAACAAAACAAGCAATTTGAAGACGCCACTTTGAGCTCTGGGAACAGTTGACAGGCAATTTTACAGATTTTCTGACAAAGTGAAGGATTAATTGAAAAAATAATTTAGAGATTAATCAGTAATGAAAATACTCATTTTGTAGTCCTATTCTTTATTATAAAAACTGTAGGATATTCAAAGATGAGAAAGTGTGTTTACAGGTATGCTTTATTTAGAAAAACACACTGCAGTATTGATTATGATATTGTAGTATTGCCAAGTGTACCTCAGTTTATTGATCTAGTCCACATACTGCATACGCTCTCTTCAAAGGAGGCATCTTTTACAGTTACATTAATTGCATATTTTCTGGACAATATCTACTGTCAGTGTCTCCTGGTACAATGTCTACTAATCACAACATGTTGAAGCAGTCTAGAAAGGACAGGACCACTTGTACCTGTTACTGGGAAGTACTGAACACTGATAATGAAAAGACTCACAGGGAGCATAGAACATCATGAGGATCGGCCTCTCCTCTTTCTTCAGCAGCTTCCTGAAGTCCTTAAAAAGAGTGAGAGAGAATAGTCAAGAACATGATTAACAGTCTTTATTATTTATAAACAAAATATAGGTGCAACATCCCTAATATTGAGTCAACCTTAGTGACAACGACGACTACAACAGCTTGATTCCTCTCATGACTTGCTGCAGGGTTGTCTTCCTAAAGTGCCTCTCTGTTTAGCATACAGAGCTTTAAAATAATTAAGCACACCACCATCTTTGCTTCAGTAGTTGCTTCTCAGCAGTTTGACTGTGCATATTACACAGAGTCATCAAATCAGCAAAGACAGGGGGGGGAAAAAAAAAAAAAGACTTTCTTCTTCGGAGAGCAGGTAGATCAGCCCCCATACCAATTTCTCTGCCTCATCATCACCTTCATGAGCTCAGCTACTTCCTAAAAATCCCATAATCAGCACAAAATCATTTGTTGACACGCTCAACAAGACTTCAGGCATGAGTGGATGGGCAGGAGAAAACCGACAGGAGTGGGCTTTCAAAATGCAGTGTATCTGTAACGTATTAGCTGTCAGGCCGCGGGTGAATGTGTGGCGGGGTTTCGAAAAGAGTGCCATCTGACCTGGCTGGACGAGAAATGACTAGAAAATGTTTTCTAGGCTGTACGGACAGGGCTGTTAGTAGTTTTAGTAGATGTCATGAACTACGCTGAGCAGCTCTTTCATCATAAAGCCCTGTTATGTTATTTTTATTTTGCGGACACGCTACTGTGTCAGCTTCAGAAGCTGAGGAAACCTTCTATGAGACGGGACAGGAGAGGTGGTTCCAGCATTGCATTATATGCTTTCTTGTTGTCTTGTAATCACAGTAACATGAACGTCAACTGCACGGTTAGTTGATGACATCAATTAACTCTGCAGTGGAAGATTCTTTACAATTTATCCAAAGCCCAAAAGGTTGTTTAGGTCACATCTTACTTTTTCTGTCTCTATGTGGACAACATCTTTTGCATCAGGGTTCTCCTCCCACAGTGGTGGTCCTGATGGGTCTTTCAAGAACGCTACCATGGACTGAATGGAGGAAAAACAGAAAAACAGATAGAAATGTCAGAATGATGAATCTTTGAGAATCTTAACAAAGGCAACTATTAGATCATGCAACCATTTGTTGCTGGCACAAAATTAATCTAGGAACAATATAATGACTGGGGATGATTTTCGTGAGCGTCGCACGAGTCACTCCGTTAGGCAGTGCTAGATGGAAGCTCATATGGACCCACATGTTTGTGCATCCTAGAGTTGTCAGATCTATTTCAGTACCTTTTAGTGTCTGGTAATGGACTTGCTAAAGCTTCCTGTAAATACATTGAACAATATGTCTGCAGAGGCAACAGCAGGAAATATTTAATTCAGTGGCACTATAACAATGACAGTTTGGACACAGGCAGAATATTTAATGATTATGATGTTATTGTAGGATCACTTTGTAATGGTTTAAACTAAGACTTTTGGTGATTTATTGTTTCAGAGGTCTTTCCATCTGTCAGGGGAATATATATGGGCAAACACTAGCAAACAAAATACTAAAATCATTGCAGACAAATAGAAATCACCAACAGGTGTCAAATTTCCTTATGACAGGTTTCACTTAAGCTCAGAGTACAAGCCGATAGAGGAGGTACTTTTAGAGAATCTTAATTAGGGCACAACAGTTTATCCTTTCTATATCGAAATCACTATTTTTAAGAATTTCAAACTGCAAGACTGCAATTTTACATTATAATTTACATACAGTGTCTTAGGGTGAAAGAGGGAAAGTTTTAGATGGCAACCATTGATTTCTTTGCATAACAACTGCAACCAGCAAATTTTGTTATTTGTAGCTAATTAAAGTTAGACTAATTCCATAAGTAAGTAACTGTATAATGAAACATGTCTGTTGTGTAATTTATCAGTGTATACAAGTATCTGCACAATGTATGCTTGGTCAAAGATGGTTTGCCAGAGAAAGAAGTGAAACTCTGTACCATTTTCCTCCTCTTCATAGGAAGTCTGCTGCTCTAGCCTATGGCAAGCTAAGACAGTGGCGTAGTTTGTAGAAATGTTCAATTTAAATTTTGGTTTTACCCCGGGCAAACAATATAACATTCTAAGCTGACGGCAGACATCTGTGAGATCATGAAAATACCTAACGATGCAACCCGCTGCTGGATAACAGGTGAAATTTTAATGTTTGATTTTGATTTGTGACTATCACAAATTCAGATGGAGTTCTGACGTCACAAACAGTTTTGGAGGCAATAAAGTCATTTGTTGAGTCTGTCTGGAATGCTAAAGTTTGTTGAAGCAACTGAAGAGCAGACCTGACAGCAGTATCACTAGGGGCTGTCAATCAGACATTAAAAGCTAAAACTTGTCAGATGTGACTTACCAGCAGTTTATCATTAATACCTTAAGTGGACACATACTCTATGTAGCTATTATCAGGAAAAATAATTACTACTTTCAAATGACATGATAATTTTTTTTTAATATATTGAGTAATATCATGTGTAATGCTTGAACCTGCAATATCTGTTTTTTTTGGCCACTTGATGGCAGAGGAAACAAGATGTGAACGAAACATTGATCACATTTTAAGCTGATATTGCAAACCTGTTAGCAAACAGTTGCTTATTTATACATCCAGCAGTTACAGAGAAACATTAGCATTCATTTGGAATCATGTATCTGCCCAACTGGTGAATGTAAATTCAATATTCACTCTCTTTTAGCTCTGTTTGTGATCTCTATACCAAAAAAACTTTCTCTTTAACTGTTAAATTTAGTTGCTAATTGTGTCTGTCTGCCATTTTGTGCTGAGCAGCTGCCTGTGGTGGGTGGAAGCAATGGAACAAGGGGTGAGAGTGAATCAAAACAGTAAAGTTGAGGGCCTGACAGCTAAACAACGAGATGAAACTCACTATAAAGCTCTGTGAAGACAGTGAGAGCTGCAGATTCGAGTGATACTTCTGTGTAAGTTCATTACTACAAGAAACCCCCTTCACATTGCCACACTGTTGATACATTATTATACAACATTCACTATACTGCCTTGAATTAATATCCCGCTAAATGTGACCTGCATTGGTATTTTCTATAGAACACTAGCTAAGGTTACATAAAATCTGTCTTTCTCTGCAACTGACTCTGAAAAAAGAACCACAGAGAACATAAAACATCAAGCAACCACAACGCTGTATCTAACTCTTTTCATGTAGAAACATGATATGATTATGCTTAAAAACCTATACAGACCTATGCAGACCATCAATACAGGCCTGTAGAATACAGGCCCCCTAGAAAATAATCAGAATTTAAATAGCAATATTAGTCAGGTACAACACATTTATACATTTTCCCTAAATTGTTCATCCACAATTTTAAAACAGGCAGAGAGAAGTTGCTCTTATTTAACTAAACTAACAAACTGAATGAACACAGACACACTGGGGATCACACAAGAAAGTATAATATGGTTACATAAATACATAAATAAATAAATAAATAAATAAATAAATACCCCACCATGAATGTGAAGAGCCATTGGTAAATACTAGACAGACACAGACTAACTGTGGTGCACTTGAGCTGAAGGCACTTGTAAAGTGTAAAGAATGCTGGATTGTGGTTGAGTACTCACCTTGAAGGTAGCGGGCCTGTTGTACTCTGTGTGAAACGTCCCATCTCTGCAAGACACACCAGGCACATTGCTCACAACAGCAGGAGGAAACAGTGAATAACATGGTTCTTAAGCTGTGAACTTGGTATTACTTTCAAGAAAGCAGCAACCTGTGGAAAAGTGTCTGATAGCGAGCTGAGTACCTGGTTACTCACTTGTAATGTAGCAGCTCTGCTCCTCCACGTTTGGTGCTTGGGTCCACCTTCACTTTCTTACAGAGCTTACGACCTTCTGAATCTCTGAAAGGGAAAGATTCAAAACACACACGCACACACACACAAAGAACAAAACAAAGAATAGTCAGATTTTCAAAAAACTCAAACAATTAATCCAAAATTTAAACTCTATATGAAGAGAAATGTTAACTACTATAGACTTAGTTATCACCAATTAGCTATTGTAATGGGTCATCACAGAAACATTTGGCATTTTTCGCTTTTATCCAGAGTCCTGCCTTTTCTTCCAACAAAAAAAAACTTATTTAAACTCTACTTGGTGAAACTGTAGATGTGACAGAACTAGTAGGAGATTAAATGTCTGAGCATCTTTTCATGTAAGGCAACATTTTTCTGTCTACTTTATATAATAAACATAATTCTCCCTCTATACAGTAACTACTTACTAAATTCATTGTATTGGTACTATTATTCATATATTCATTGTTTGTATTACGTACTTAATTATGTTTAAACATGCCTTGCCAATATGTTTTTTGGTCACAATATCCTTCCAATAAAGCTTCGCTAAAGTGAATTTAGAAAGGATAGAAGATGCTGTACGATTCATTAGATCAATTTAATCACGTGTACAGTGTCAAACAGGGCTCCCTGCTCCGTTTATTAGTTGCTCCAATATGCACACACAAATACATACATCTGCAATGGAAATGCAATGTTGATTACAACCTATACTGTACTGTGCGTATGCATACAGAAATTCTCTGTTTGATAGTGGCTTATTTTTGTAGTTGGAAAAGGGCTATAGTTGCAAAGGAAATAAATATGCATCTAGCCAACTACACATACTTCACACTTGATACAATGAGGCACTATCAGCAGCATGACGTACTGTTCCTCTTCTGCAATAAAGAGCAAGGAAAATATTCATTAATTTAGAGAGAGAGAGAGATTGAGAGAGATCTCTGCAGGCGAGAAGGCCTACTGCTAACAAATTCAAAGAGGAGGGATTCAATTATGGCTCCCAGATCTGCAGCGAGCCAAATATATGTTCAGTGTAGTTTTGCATTATATGAGGAAGAGCATATCTGTGTGTGCATGTTTTGACAGACAATATTTCAGGTGATGACTATGTTCTTAAAGCCATATACTGCTGACTCATAAAGGCAGATGGCACCAGTCAGGCATACCAGGAGCAGATGTGACCTTGACACTTGGACATGACGCATAGTCATCCATTCAAAACCAGTCTGCTGCCTCTAACTCCCTGAAACACTCCCACAAGTAACGCAGTGTACTCAAAATGCCTCATGCCACATAGATTCCCGAAACTATCATTTCAAGGAAACCCTTAAGCCCTCATTCAAAAACTTTATTTTAAGAAATTCTATCCTAAAAAATGTTGTTGTTAGATGTCATGTCAACTTTCCATGTGTTTTGTAATTTGGCAAAGTAAAATCAATCCTGAAGACAGTCACAACTAAATACACAATATGGCGGCAACAATGCATTGGCTGTCTCCAGGGGGAACCGCTTTTCTTCTGCCTTTGCACATTGCATTAAAATCTTTTAATGCAAACATCCCAGCTGAATATTGCACCTAAATATCATTGGTCACCTGATAAAGATTAGCATTCACTTTCCACTTCTCTTTGAAGTAAATTATTATGAAATATACCAAACATTTGCTGGTTCCAGCTTCTCAACTGTGAGTTTTTGCTGCTTTAGTCTGCTGTATTTTATGTAAGGCACTGGGACCTTATATAATACGTCTGACTGTTCCTTTAAAAGTTGTCAAATACCTAAAAAAAAAATTCTTTCCTGCTTTCTAAACTTTATTTCTTTATTTCTAAAATATTTTTTTGAAGACACATCTTAGTATAGTGTTAAAAACTGAACTGAGTGTACATTGCTGGCATTACATATGACCAGTAATTGTTAAATGGCAATTTTTGGAACGACGTGAAGGGGGCCACACACCTTGGTACGGGCCAATTGTTCAGCCTCTTACTCTTTTGGTCATACGTACACAGTAAGACTGACTCAGAGACAACAGGCTGCATGCCATTATGTTTCTAAACTTCAGCTTCTGTGAATCAACCAATAACCAGCAGTACTTATCAATCACAGAACAAATGGAAGCCTACGGAAGTTTGAATGACTCACTAGCTAATGTTCAGTACAGAAAGAACAAAGACCATGAATGGTAATTCATCAGAGGCCCATTCATGGGATGAGCACAACTGCTGTGCATTCCTCTCTGGGGTAACGTCAGCCGACGCATCAGCGCCAAAGCACCAACGCTAGAGTGAGCAGGAGGTCTATGGCTAGTGAAGTAAGAGGGAGGCAGAGCAGGAAGAGAAGACTGATAAGAAGTTACGAGGTGCTGTCAAACAGATTAAGTGTGGAGACAAAATGCAACAGTACAGTAGATGCCAAGAAACACTATTGTCCAGTCATGTACTGTTATGATTAAGACTGTTCATCTCACATTCATCACAAAAGTGGAAAAAAGGTCTGCACTCACTAAAGTGGTCCATATTTACTATGTTTGTTTAAATGAAAAACTTAACTTTGCAGTTTTTCTCTTAAGTGTTCACTGAGGTTATGGGACACTAAAACTTCTGACTCATAGAGTTTAAAGGGGTTACAGTATAGTCCTATAGCCCCTTATAGTATGCCTACAGTATTGTCAGCAATTAAAATCACATGCTGCACTGAATGAACTGTCTCTTGTTCTCCATTTATGATGATTTGTTGATCATGATATGCTAGAGTTAAATTATAACTTTATCAGAACTCTGGTCTGATTATAATAACAGGGTACTCTTTAGGTCAACTGCATAGATCTGGGAATGTGGCGACAGTGTTGAAAAGAAATCTGACATGGCAAAAAAACACAAGCAGTAAGTAGATCAGACAGGTTAGAAACACATCTCCACGTTAGAGATGAAATAAGCAGCGAATGCAAACAGTAAAATTTTAACCTAAACTTTGACGTACATTTAGTGTACACTCACAATCGGTTAATCACCAAATAAAGTGGTAATTATTATATGGCTAAACTTTGTTACAACCTGTTGGATTGTCTGAATGATCGAGTTTCTTGTCCTGGGGGAACAATATTGTTGTTTTCCCAAATCTCAGCAGTTACTTGCTAATCATAACCAATAGAAATGTTGGTTAATGATAATAAGTTTAATAGGTTTTGATAAACTGGAATTATTGAACACTGAAGAAAAGGCCAACACATGTGTGCTATCTTTGTGACTCCTTTATCAACCAAAAAAATCTTAAGTTTTTGAAGACTGGGAAGTGAGTACTTTTTATTGTACACTGCTCAAAATTAAAGGAACACTTTTAATCAGAGTATTGCATCAAGTCAATAAAACTTCTGGGATATTCATCTGGTCCGTTAAGTAGCAGGGGGGTTGTTATTCAGTTTCGGCTGTTTTGGTGTTAATGAAATTAACAACAGGTGCACTAGAGGGGCAACAATGACACAACCCCCAAAACAGGAATGGTTTTCCAGGTGGAGGCCACTGGCATTTTTTCACTCCTCATCTTTTCTGACGGTTTTTCACTAGTTTTGCATTTGGCTAGGGTCAGTGTCACTACTGGTAGCATGAGGCGATACCTGGACCCTACAGAGGTTGCACACGCAGTCCAACTCCTCCGAGATGGCACATCAATACATGCCATTGCCAAGAGGTTTGCTGTGTCTTCCAGCACAGTCTCAAGAGCATGGAGGAGATTCCAGGAGACAGGCAGTTACTCTAGGAGAGCTGGACAGGGCCGTAGAAGGTCCTTAAACCATCAGCAGGACCGGTATCTGCTCCTTTGTGCAAGGAGGAAGAGAATGAGCACTGCCATAGCACTACAAAATGACCTCCAGCAGGCCACTGGTGTGAATGTCTCTGACCAAACAATCAGACAACAGACTTCATGAGGGTAGCTTGAGGGCCCGACGTCCTCTAGTGGGCCCTGTGCTCACTGCCCAGCACCATGGAGCCATTGGCATTTACCGTAGAACACCAGAATTGGCAGGTCCAACACTGACGCCCTGTGCTTTTCACAGATGAGAGCAGGTTCACCCTGAGCACATGTGACATACGTAAAAGGTTCAGGAGAAGCCGTGGAGAACATTATGCTGCCTGTAACATCATTCAGCATGACCGGTTTGGTGGTGGGTCAGTAATGGTCTGGGGAGGCATTTCCATGGAGGGACGTACAGACCTCTACAGGTTAGACAACGGCACCCTGATTGCCATTAGGTATCGGGATGAAATCCTTGGACCCGTTGTCAGACCCTACGCTGGTGCATTGGGTCCTGGGTTCTTCCAGGTGCACGACAATGCCCGGCCTCATGTGGCGAGAGTATGTAGGCAGTTCCTTGAGGGTGAAGGAATTGATACCATTGACTGGGCCCCGTGCTCGCCTGACCTAAATCCAGTAGAACACCTCTAGGACAGTATGTTTGGGTCCATCCGACGCCGCCGGGTTGCTCAGTGATGCCCTGGTCCAGATCTGGGAGGAGATACCCCAGGACACCATCCGTTGTCTCATTAGGAGCATGCCCCGACAGTTTCAGGCATGCATACAACCACGTGGAGGCAATACACAGTACAGAGTACCATTTTGAGTTGCTGCAATGGAATTTCAGCAAAATGGACTAGCCTGCCACATCAGTTTTTGGCTTTGATTTTTGGGGTGTCTTTGAATTCAGCCCTTTGTAGGTTGATAATTTTAATTTCCACCAAACGATGTGACATCCTTTCGTTCCTAACACATTACCTAGTCCATATCAGTATAGATATCCAGCATGATGTTTTTTTCCCACTGAGATCTGATGTGTTTTCAAAGTGTACCTTCAATTTTTTTGAGCAGTGTACTTCTTTGACATATTAGTTTAGACGTACCCAACCAAAAATACTTGAATCAACGAGGTAGTTGAGTAAGGTGCACCTTTGAGACTGAAGAATCAATGAAATACAAAAAAGGATGGAGCCAACACTTTACATTAGGCTAAAGCGAACAGAGTGTCTTTTGTAAAGGATTAATAATGGATCAATAATGCAAAGAGGATGTGGCCTCGCATTCCAATTATTATTATTCTTCCAAAACACAAATCCTAATCCATGCTGTGATTGTTTGTGCTCTGACATTCCCACTGATCCAGACAGGACCATGTTTCTTCCTCCGGACAGCAAATTTTCAGAAGAACGAAGCAAGGCAGCACAGTCCCTTCCTGTATGAGATCATCTATCCTCCTAGTGGATCCCAGTTGGCCAACACTCAGGTCCCTGTCATCTGTTCAAAGTGTGTCATTCTGGCCTTGGTGGCACTCTTCCTTGGCAGGGCTGAATATTCTCACGCTGTGATATGCGCTCCACTCTCTCTCTCTCCCTCCGTCCACCATGAGTTCTCAGCTGGAGTTTCGCTTTGGAGCTGGTCCATTAGAGATGGTGGAGAAATATGTCACAAAGTACAATGCTTCGCTATAGAGCCTGGCACAAGATTCACGTGTCCTGCAGGGATGAACCCGGCTCGCTCTAGCTCCCCTGGAATCTCGCCCAGTATAAATCTCCGCTTAACATTAGCACACTCTCTAGCATGCTGGAGTCGATGGAAAAGGAAGACAGAGATGATACCATACTCTCTGGGAAAAAACAGTTCCTGAGTCAAAAAGTAAACAGTAAAAAAGGACATGTATCATGGAGTGCCTTTGACACCTTGGGTTCACTTTAGACAAATATGGACACCAAGACTGACAGTTCTTCAGACTGTTTTGAGTTTAGTTTCTTTTCCTTTCTGTCCTCATGGTGCTCAATCCCGGATAGGCTTGAGAGACATCGTGAATGCTGCAATGAGCACTAGAAGTCAAAGGGGAATTACTGCCTTCCTCACAGTTTCCTGTTTTATGATACATTCTTTCTTCTCTGTTGAAGACAACAGTTCATGCAGTTGATGGGTTGACAGGTATAAAAAAAAAAATTAGATGAAGTAAGTGGAACTGAACACCAGGAAGGGCAGAAAGAACAACAACCCAAAATCAGATCACTAGGGAACAAAGCAATCTGTGCTTAGAGAGAACAATTCTTGCTGGTATCTTGGGAGTATCTAGCATTTGCTTTATGTAAACACTTCTGCAGTTCAGGCTGGAGATACATGTGCTCCAGAAAGACAGATGACAGTTGTATTATCCTGCCTTTTAGGGAAAAGAATGTGTGGAGTATGAAAACAAATAATTTTCATATGAATATGGCTGCAATTAACAATTGCATTTCAATTTATTTAGTACATGTAGGTTATTTTTTTGATTAATCAATTAATTGTTCAGTCACAGAATTTCAAAAAATAGTGAAGAATACCCATTACAGGGCTCCAGAGTGCGACCATTTTGGTCACACATGCGCCCAAATTCTGTCAAATGCCAATAAACATTTTAATTGGTCACACTGGGGCATCTGATATTTAGCAAGTTTTTTCTCTGTGTGTGCAGCGTCATTTTTCCCCCCGCCTTTTTTCTGCGAAGACCTGCCCTTACTTTGCCTCCAATTAGCTCTGACCCTGATAATGTTCTTCGCTGAATGCAGGTGCAGAAAAATGTGTTTTGTAATTTTGTATGTGTGCCGGTATGTGTACCGGTAATTAGAAATGAAGACAGCTATTGATTGTTTGAACTATTGATGATGTCAGACCCGACATCATCGGCAGATGTAACCACTCCACCACCTTCTCCCCTGTCCCCGGTAAAATGCGTAATCCCTAATTACCATAGGCTCGATATGGGTGACCCTACCAAGCAAGATAAAATCACTCATTTCAACCTTAGATAAATCTTACATTAGAACGCCTTATTTCGCTATTTTTCAAACTAACAAATTTTTGTCTGAGTTGTGTGCGCTGCAGTAACTGAGTAGGGAGTAGGGGCTTCTCTGTGCGCAGCTGCCTAGCTATCCTGCATGTGAGGCGTTTAGAGAACACTGGTAAATTTTAAGGTCTGCTGATAATCTGCATGTGAGGTGTTTATGGGACATCTGTAAAATGTCGCTACAAAAATTTACCTGGGTTAAACTGCCCTTTTAAACTGTGTGAGTCTCTGCAAGCACATCGGTCACACGCCGTGCCACCCACCACCACAAGTAAAATCTCAGCCTGTGGGAAACACTGAATCCGGAGCCAACATGTTCGGCAGAGAAGGCCTCATCTGACTACGAGCCAGAGCCAGAGCCTACAATATTCAAAAAGGCCAAAATATGTGCCTTTGGCAAAGAATGGCCTGTCCAATTTCCGTGGCTCAGATATGATAAATTGGTCAACATTATGCATTGGGTTTGTTGAAAAGAGTGCGGCCAAAGCACTGCACCTTTATTCCTATTTACAACTATTTACATAGTGTGTTGAGAATTTACCAGTGTGTATGGGAACTGACAATAAAGGTAACACTTAAAATATGTTATTGCGGTGCCAAGAGGGCGCAGTGAAGAATTTTGGGTGCACCTAAATTATTTGTTAGTGCGCGTAAATGAAAAAGTTAGGTGCACCAGTGCAACTAATGTCAAAATTAGTCTGGAGCCCTGCATTATGATTTCCAAGGCCTGAAGCTGACATCTTCAAATTGCTTGTTTTGTCTGAGCAACGGTGAAAAACTCCAAAATATTCCATTTAAAATTATATTTTATTATATTTTGGTGCGTCTGTAGCACATTGTGTCAAGGTAATTACTGATGAACTGATTAATGGTTCAAGTTCAGGGTGACATCTTCAAATGGCTTGTTTAATCAATTTTCTGTCACATTAAACAAAGAAAAGAAGCAAACTGCATAGTTTAGAAGCTGTAACTAGAGTATGCTTGTCACTTCTGCTTGAAAGAGTGACTTAAATAATTAATCATCTATCTTACTAATCATTTCTACTATTGTGTCAAGTACCAAGAGTTGGCATTAAGTGGCTGGTTAGATCCATAGTCTTGTTTCCTTAGTCTTTGTGAGTTCCTGATTTAAACGATTTCAGACTGTTTTATTTATGCTGGGATCTGGTATGGCTTCTTGTGACAAGTCAAAATTACGAAATAAGTTTTGTTTCTAATGTTGTATGAAGAAAGGTTTTTATAGAAAAACAAGTTTAGATTTCTCAAAGCAAGGTATCCAAAAAGCAAAGCATTGCTGGAACCAAAACTGTACTGTTTTGGCACTAGTAACAAAAATTTCAAATGAGACCCTAGACCTAATCATTTCAGCATTCGATACAAGACTGATGCCACTCATTAGAGATACTTATAACACACCATATCTCATGGTGGGAGGTATAAAAACAAATCTAAATAAACAAAAAAAACAGAAACTAAAAGAACGTCATAAAACACTGTTCTTTGGCTTCAGCAGAAAAACAAAAAACTATCGGCATTAAGCAAGTACCTTCATTAACATTAATTTACCATTTTAGTATAAATGTACAGACAGAAATCTAGGGAGAACTGAAATGGTATAAAAAGATATAACACATTAGACTCAAAGCTTCATAGGTCCGATAATGAGTGGCCTTCTGTCAAATTGTGAACGTACAATTGAACCAGTAGAACAAGGCCATTTAAAGCCCAGTTGAAAAGCCATAAATTGTGCAGATGGATGGCAGCAGAGACATTCTTTGAAGGAGTAAATTGCTCTGTCTTTATAATGGCTGTCAGAAAATTCCTTGGACAAAAGAGGCCATAATGTTGAAAAAGGCAGGGAGTCAATGGGTACGATGGAGAGAGAAGACCTAGAATGTGTTTTTAAAAAAATCATCCGACTACTTACCCACAGTTGACCCAGGCAATAGTCCCCTGGCCTTTTACTGTCTGGGCCACATCTGACAGCAGTTTCAGGTGAGAGTCCCCTGATGTAGCTATAGACATAGAAAAAAACATGGTCAGGCTTGTTACCAAAACTGTTCAATAGCTCAGGACATCCTGGCCTCAAGACACAGAGGACACTGTCATGTCAAACAGAGCTAAGTGGAATTGAGTTACAGTGGAGCTCAGTGTCTTACTAAAGTGCAAAGTGATGAAGAAAGAGATCACTGAGTGAGGGGTGGAGGGGTGATGGAAGAGGGTTTTCTAATACCTTTCACTGGATGGGTTTTGGGAAGGGGCTTAAGTTACATCCGCTTTCAACATTTTACAATAGTGTGACTAAGCAGGAGATGGGAAGATTATATAGTGACACAAAGACTCTTCGACTGCTGAAGCAAACCAACTTTTCAGCAAAAAGGGAAAGTACAGCAGTTATGTTTTGGCGAACTATAGCTTGTATCTGCTGATTGCTGATTACTACTACATTGTGAGCCATGATGACCATCAAGTGTAAGCTCAGTCAAGGATGACATTGGGAGTTCACGATCACTGGAGACTTGCACCGTGTCAAAGAGAAATGGCAGAGCTATACACTTTGCTTTCTGTGTTAGGAAAGAGGAGAAAATAGTGTGTAATAAACTACCAGATAAAACAACACACACACTAATATTACTGATTTTGATCAGACATGGCAAGCAAAGTGGATTCCTTCAATTAAAGTAAACAAAGTGTAATATTTTAGTCCTTTTGTAACACAATACATCATTTTATAATCCCCCTCGAAACCAAATGTGTTTTATTCACTGCATAAAGAGAACAATTCCTCTCAATGCACCAGGCCATGGCTATATTTAGATTTAGGGGCATTGCCGTGACTCCCCAGGGTCCTGCCTTATACCAGGTCGGTAACGAAAACATCTGGCAATTCATTGTCAGTTTATTACTATGTATAGAGCAGGAGATGAGCAGATACTAGCTGGTAGATTTTCTAATAAACCTATTTTTAAGGTTTGATGGGCACTAACAAGAACAAAACTCAGCAGGGATGTTACTGACTGCAGAGGGTCAAGGGCTGGTGGTAGGTAAGGAATGAAAACAGGAACGGATGTGATGTGGCTAGAAGCAGTCAGATAACTGGTTGGTGAGGAGGACATTAAACCAGTGTGGCTGAAATCCTGCATGAGGAGGGGAACCTTTGGTGTCTTTAACGAAGGAATGGCTGCAGCCAGTGATCAATCAGAGCTACTGCTCAATACGTGAAAGCCTTATCCAATGAACTAATGCACACTGATATGGACCATGGATTATGAAACAAACAAATCTGTGGCTGTGGGGCTCTGAGAGCCCTCTGCTGCTTATTAAAGATTAGGGAGATCTTTTGAACGGAAGAATTAGTGATATCAATCAGATCTTTCTACAACCCTGCTGTGTACATTTCACTTTCTCTGAAATATGTAAATGAAAAAAGAATTAAAATCTACTGGGGTTGGAAGAGAACAAAGTTTTTATAACTGATTGATGCATTGATTTGTTTTAGTTTCTATTTAACAACTACTCTCTAATTCTCCAAGGTAAGTATTTCCAAGTTCATTAGTGAGACGGACCACTGCGATCATCACTGTAAAGCAGCCTGCAGGCTAAAGCTGCACAAAACAGTGATGCAAAATGTATTTTAAGATACTGTGGTAAAATGTTTTTTAATTAATGATATCAGATTTTGGGCAAAGTGCCACTGCGCAACTCTTATTATAGAGTGATCAAAGGAATTTTAATTACTTTGGTGTTTTAATGATACATAACTACTGAATTTTAAATTATCAAAGCAAAAATTGTAACAAGTAATGAAGACAATTAACTGCACTAATGTTAAGTTAATTTTATCTATTAAGTTCTCTTACACTAGCTATGTGAACTTGCCCATTGTGTTTGTGTTCATAATGTGAAAATTGCTGGAATCTTAAGGTATAAATACACGTGTACTGTATACTCTCCCACATTTTTAGGAAATTTAAATGGCATCTTACATCTGTAACTCAATAACTTCAGTTCTCTAAATTAGGATGTTGGAGCAACACATAATGGGGAAAGACTGTCAAAAGGTTTCAGTCTAAATCATTTTATGCATCATCTCATGTTTTCACAAATGTGTATGTATTTCTTTAAAGCCTTAGCAGTTGGGATACAAACTGTGTGTGTCTTTCAAACATAACTAAAGGCTGTAGTGGGTACTGCTGCTAAATGGGGCACTTTGAAATTGTGAATTTCACACTTACTTTTCTGATTATAATAAAATTATTATAATTGTCTATAATTATGCACTTGTACATAATTAAATCAGCACTAGAATGATACCCTGCTCTTCAGGACATAAGGCATGAAGAGTTTGATGTAACAATAAAATAACATAAAAATGGACAGTTAAATGTTTTTGTTTTTTTCTAGTTATGACATACTCGCTAACATACTGTATGTCCATGAAACATCAATGATATTAGACTTAACATCAAATATTATTCGGCTTTCCAGTACTACGCATCAACCTCTGAAGTGACAAGCTACTTGAGAGTCATTGAAATAATACAAGCATTATCCATGATCTACTACTATGTTTGTCTGGCAGGATTGTTTTTCCCGCCTCCTCCCTTGACTGAAACAATGGATACTCGACCTGAAAATTACTCTGCCAGATATGAGACCATATGCAGTGGCATATCATAAAATCCCTGATTGCCAATTCCACCCCACAACAAGTCAAATGTTCTTTTCCTAATATCAATCCCTTTAACTAGGTGTGTTTTCTGGTAAAATCTACGGCCTGATCCAATAAATATCCATCATCTACCTGTCTTTGTGTAGAGCACCAGAACGTTGGTTCTCGTCCTGAGAAGCTTCTTGAAGTCTTTGTGGTCGCTGACCTTCTCTATGAGAGGAGACACCTTCACCGCCTCCAGCAGTGACAGCAGCCACACCTGGTGAAACACACACATACAAACACAACTATTACCAATAGTGCTTGCTATCAAATCTCAACAATTTCTTGGACAGCTCCTGGCATTAAGACACTTGAGACCTTTTGCTTGACTACACAAGAAATATAAAAATATAAAAATGTTGCTTTACTCCTTTCCATCTGTACGGGTCATTAGCAGGATTTTAGTCTTGATCACATTAAGGAATTGACCATTTCCAGCAAATGAATATATCTGACAGAAAAGGATCGAAAGAATGTGAATCCCTTAATGAAAACATATTGTAAATGTTCATGAGCATATCAGCAGATTAATAGTGAGAAGTTTCAGGTGTGTGGCCATGGTGTGTGCCTCTAAACATGATTGGATGTTAATAGTCAGCTGGTAGCCAAGCAGTAGATGGATGAGCCACTGATGGTGAAGCATAACTAAAACAGCTGATGCAATCTGGTAATGTAAGTGTATCTTCAGTGCTAACTAACACATTACTGCATTTATGAAATTAATGCTCATCTGTTACAAGCCATGTAGCAAAACCACATAACTTTCAGTTTATGTTCAGACACAGGGTTTAATCTAATTTTATATCACTACAGTAGTCCATAGCACCTGTTAATAATTCTCATAATCAAAATTAACTGATTTACTGATTTCTTTTCACCTACTATGAAGCAAACAAGACAGAATGATGCTTCGAATATCAATTTTGTAGTAAAGGTGGCTTCAAAGACAGCAACAGGTGGGTATATCAGAATCATTAGTTTGAATGGCCCCTTCGACTTTCCAAACTGGTCGTTGTGCTAATGGTGTGAAACAACTAATATAGGAAACAAAGCCCTTATTGAGATGGTTGAACTTTAATCAAAGGCGACTGAGAAAAAACACTTTTACACTCAAGCCATATGAAGTTAATTCCATGCAATCTAATTGTCTATGCCATCACCATTCGTTAAAAAGGCCTTCCCTTCTTCCTACAGAGAACTAAATTAGACACCAAACATTGTCTGCTCACTCAGCGGATCATGCCTGATGAGTGATATCACCTGGAATGAAAACAAACACCTGTCAAGCTCATTTTTTCTAACTTTAATTCCCAACTAGCTGCTCTTCTGAGGTTAGTCTGATGGGAATGTAAAGACATTACACTTCGCACATCAGCAGCTTTTAAAATTAACCTAGAAAAGCCATAAGGCTTAGAAAAGGAAGAACAGACAACTTAAGTGCTCAGTTATGTACAGTATATTTGAGGTAAATAATCAGTCTTTTTAAGTATTATTTGTGCTGGGTTATTTATCTGTCTTTACCTTGTCACTTGAAGTCAGTGCATAATTCCGATTAGGTTGATGTGATGACAGGATAAATGCAAGCTGTGTCAGGATTCAGTTTAGGACCCATAGGGCTCACAATGCATAGAGTGGTTTAATTAGAGGCTGGCTAGATGACACTTGCCTGCATAGATGGGCATTCAGTGATTATGAGAGGGAGGAGCCGGTGGCAAGATTAGGAAGAGATGAAAGAGATGGCAGGCCATCGTACTTATCCAAGTGAGACTGGAATTGTGATAGGCTACTTGATGGCCGGCTAGACAGATTAAAATGATGAAAACTTAATCACTCACACTCTCCTTAAATAGTTAAACATTTACTGCAACTGTCTTTCTGATACAAATTATGACAAGCATAAGTGGCAACATCTATCTAGCCATAAATAGTGCGTATGGTATATAATATTTATGGGGCAAGTGGAAACATAAGTTGGTACAATATTTTACAATACAGAAAAGTGATGAGGTGCGTTACGGAACTGAAACATGGATTCCAAAATCAACTACGTTATGTTGTGTTAGTTTCAGTACTCTCTATGGAAGATGGCACAATCACATACATTAACATTGTGATCATTACGTTTTTCTGGGCTAGATATGTAAGCACAGTCAGTTTCTCTGAGGATGCTTAAGGGAATACCCAACTGAAATTTTTTTGAGTATCAATTACTCACCTCACGTAAGCTTGAATGGTGGCTCTGAATTCAAGGAAATTACATAGGAAACCAATGGTGACCCAGAGTCACAGCAAAACAGTGTCAAAAAACATATAAAAACAGAACGTCTCAAACATTCCAGAAGTATAATACACTTGTCTACCACTGACCTATCAATGTAAAATGTGTTTTAAAGAACAGTTATTTCCTCCAATAAATCAATAAATTACCTACCTATAACCTATTTGGAATGGTTTGAAAAAAGTTTCTATAGACATTTCAGTCATTTTGGTATGACTCTTGCTCACCATTGGAATCCATAATAGCTATATCCAACATGCATACAGCTCCCGTATTCTGCACTTTACAGAGCCACCTTTAAACGTTGCAGGCCACAGATGTTTGACTCCAGAGACAGATTTTTGATGGCGTTTTCCTAGGTTGGGTTTTGTGGACAACAATGTGATTGGTTACTTTTTGTCAGTTCAGACATTTAGTCTTCATCTTAACAAAGACATTTTCATCAACAGATCATTTAGTTTCATATACATAAAGATCTGCTTGTAAAATAAAAAAATTTAAAAATATTTATTTCTGTAAAATGCTGTTTTTACACAATTCATGCCTATGGAGAGATAAATAGTATTAATTATGTTTTGAACCGTTAACCAGGGTTTTGCATTCCATACAGTATTGAACAAATTGTGAGTTTAATACTTGTTAAGCATGAATCTGAAAAAAACCACAGCTAATTACTTAGTTACATAAATGTTCCAACAGATACATTTCAAAGTACTTCCTGTAGCATGAAATGTACTGGCTGATACCTATACCTGCACTCAAGGCAGCTGAGAATGACATTGCTGACGGTGCCAATATGATGTGGGTCTTCCACCAACCGAAGCATGCGTCATCTTTCAGTAACAGATGTAGAATAATAGATGTAACTAGACTGTGCTGACAGTTTCCCCACAGAGCATTATAAGTGACAGTCCTATTCAGAGCAGCATTACTGCACCGGAGTTTTATTATAATGATGCACATGCAGAGGCAGCTAAAGTAGAAAACATGAATGCAGCAGAGCAGCGTTTTGTAGAGTGTAGTCAGATAATGTGAAGGGTGCAAGTAACAAAATTTAAATTGATAATAGAGAAAGTAGTGTGGAGAATCCGATTTATTTTCATGGAGTCTAAATTATCTCGAGTGCTGGTGCTCCCGTCCCATCTATGGATGCTTGCCTTCGACAATAAATGGCAATTTTTCAACTAGAACTGCAAATGATAAATGCAAGCAAGTGATGATAAACTAAAGTGCATAACTCCATTTTTATCAGATCACAGCAGTCTTAATCAGAACATTTTTCTAGTTATCTCTCAATAGTTCAGTTCACATGCAATTTAATCACATGGGGTTTTTATAACTTTCCTCTCTTAAGGAGACAAGAGGATATAGAACTTTGAGCCCAGGACATACAGTATACATAACTATCTCTTTTACAATAAAATCTTTTGAAACTGTAAGTTTTTTTATTCTTTCTCTAAGAGTGTAAAAGTTGTGAAATTTGAATAAATTTAAAAAAATGCAAAAATAGGGATTTTTAACTTTTAAGTAAAACGATAACCCTTTTAAATAAAGTTTTGTTACTGATGAATATCCGTTGAAAACATTCAGTGCTATTTATATTTTGCAGCTCTGGGGCCTCACTGTATATTGTTCCACTTAAAGCGTTGTAATTCATGAAACCTGCACAATGGATCAAATTCGAGTGGAGGGTGCACAGTGGATGCAGTACAAGAAAAAATTAGCATATTCCTGAATTCAGTCTTTTACTTAATGATGAAAATGATGGTCTGTTTCTATGGATTCAAGTGCACATAGTTAACTGTGCCCTCTTCATGAAAAAACAAATGGTGCACTTTGATTTAGGTTTCTCACAACAATGTCCCCAATGACTTTCACAGCACAATCTAGGTGATGGTTGAAATGCATATATGCCGCTTTATGTGTAACAGTGGGGGCATGATGATCTATTTTTTCCTTGAATTTGTAACAACTGACCCTAATTACCATCACTAAGTGGGATGGCAGTTCATGCACTGTCTAGTCTACTATGATCCATTATTAAGACCTGATGGGTAAACATGCAAAATTAGAACCTGCTTTATATGGAACGTAAGATTATCCAGCACCTGTAAGCAGCACATGATCTGAAATCAATATTTTACACTGAGTTGCAACAATTGATTATTTTCTATTGATCAATGCACTGACTACTGATAATTATCAAAATTAAGAAAAAATTTATGCCAGATGCCCATTAAAAGTTACCAAGCCCAGAGTCACATCCTTAAATTGTCTGATTAATCGTCAAAAAAGTTCAAAAGGAAATAATGTTCCAATGATTTAAAAAAAAAAAAAAAAAAAAAAAGACTGTCAAAACCTAGTATATGGCTGGATCGTGTATGGTCAGTGTGTGAAATTGAGGACGTAAATGACGTTAGATGACATAATACGCTGATCAGCATGTTCATGACATCATCTTGTCGAATCTGCATTCTGCCTATTCTGCGGGTTTAAGCCGTTTATCTGTCTCTGTGCTCACACATACAGTAATTGGATACAGCCGAATTCCCAATAAAGCTGTTCTCATTTGTGTTTTTCTGTTTCTGTTGACAGACAACGGAACAAGTATGAAATAGTTACTGAAATTTGGCCCAGTAAGACTACATGTTAACCAGCAGTCACTTCCAAGCCATTTCCAAGCTGCTGCTCTGCACTGCTAAAATCCTGATTTTATAACTGCGACGTTGTCGGCTATATTTACTTGTAAAATGATCAGTCAGAGAGAAGGACGATCATTCATGTCTATGCAGCTGCTATGTTCAACTGAATGAGACGCATAGAGAGGTGTGCCTGCATAGAGAGGGTAAGCACGTCCTTCCACTCTCGGGGCAATACTCGGGACTCTCTTCTACAGAAAGTAGCCAAGGTTTGTCAAAAAAGTTGCTAGATTTGTCGCTAGGTGCTGTCTTGGAAAAAAAAGTCGCTGAAGGGGTCTGAAAAGTTGGGAAATCGAGAGACAAAGGAACTAAGGTGGAAAAACTGCCCGTAAACACTGCACTGATGTAACAGTAAGAAACTGTTCATCTCAATTCATTTTGAAAGAGCAACGGCCAATGGGGAAACTCCCACACTCTGCCAGCCGACAAATGGTGTAATGTCCTCACTCAGTCATGTGGCTTTTTGCGCACCAATGCTGTAACTTCAGTCAGTCAGCGACATTTGCATATATAGGGCTGGCAAGTTGCAGTCCAGCCAACAAAGGAAAAAAATTCCTAATATTTAAGAGACTGTAGTTTGAGCCCATTACTTGATTAATTACTTAACCTTCTGCACCCTTATTGCTTGGGGTGAAATGTCCTGTTCACCTACAGGGAATAGAAAAATATATGACTGGACAGAGGAGAGTTTCAGTGTTCCAGGAAATGAAATATTACCACAAAATCTGATTGTTGACATCACCTAAACTGTCACTGATCAAAGGATAAGGCTAGTAATATTTATATTTTTCTTATTTAAAAGAAAAAAAAATCCCTATTACTGTTTGACTAATTTAAATAATTCCAACCAAAATTAATAGTAACCACTGTGTAAATCTTGATAATAATTAACAAATAATTTAATTGTCAAAAGAATAGAAACATGTCCTTGGTTACTAAAATCCACTGTATAAAAATGTATAGAATAGATCATATTCAGTTCTAACTGAGCTGAATATTGTTCAGTTAGATTGACTGTAGGTTACAGAGTAGAGTTTTAGTTTTGTAAAGACCTGTTGACTTCAGGACAACATATTTGAATCGCTGACGTCTTCCCCGTCTCACCTGACTGATACAGAGAAACCCCGCCAACGGCTACCAATCACTGAGCAGAATACCACAACAGCTCCAAAAACTCTCTTTCCTTGAATCAATGCGAGGCATTATAATGGTGCTGCATTCATACCTTCCCAACTCTGTCTTCCCTTATTATCACTACCTCCTCAACACACGCTGCAGGGAGAAAGCCTCGCTGGTATAAAGCTGTTCAATGGAGATGAGTCCCAAGGAGAACGGCACGATTTGGTATAACGCACACATACAAATTTTTCACAGTTACACAAGTATTGGGCTCCATCAGGAATGCTAAATGAGAAAGAGGAACACAAAGCAGAAAGAGAAAACATTGGAGTACATTAAAGTTCTCAATCACTGTCTTAGAAGCAATTCTATTCTTCAAGCTGGTGATTTTTATTCAAGAGAAATAATTGTTTTTCTTTATCAATTTGATTTAGTAGCAATGATCCAAAACTCTATATTAATCGAATAAACGTGAACAATAATGTGAAAATAATCCTTATTCTTTAAAAAGGTAAGGAATAAGCAGCAAAATTATGTTAAAAATATATTCTAAATAAGAGACAAAAATAATATTTCTATTATTTACAGCGCATGATACCAAACTCAAACACCAGCAGCACGAAAACACAACACAATTCAGCAGCAACACAGTCTAGAGCTTTTAAAAATGACAGTTGCATGAGCGCACCTGTCTACAGCAGTCTAAACAAAAGCTTTACATCAATAACTTTGTGGGGGTTGGATTCATTGCAGGGTTGGTTTATTAGACTGTATTACTTTTTGTTACTATATGTGAACTGGCAACTGAGTGTATATACGGTATTAGTGTATACACTGTGTATACACTGAGTGTATACACTAACACACTGTATCTGTGATAAGCCAATATCAATCGGTCTTGGCATGCCAATATATCAGTCAGGCTCACAGCGTTAAAATTAAGAGTTAACTAAAAATGACACTGACAAATCCACAGTGCTGCAAGAATGCACAAAACCAGGGCTCTGTTCAAATGCCACAAAAGCTGCCAGCTCTCTCTAGCTCGCAGTCACAACAAGACAATAGCTAAAATGTCAACTGGTAAGTACAAATTGTGACCTCTCAACAAAATCCATTGTCATAACATTATTCTACCATAAATTATCAATCATACCACTACCTTGCATGTGATAACTCTGTTAAACTGGCATTTTGTGATTACATGAGTCAGTGCAGGACAAACCCAGACTCAATACTCTGAGGAAACCCATTAGCACTTTATACGTCGACCTTCCTTATCTGCCAGAAAGGTATGTTCCATCATTTGCTGTAAAAAATGTGGTGCTTACTAAGCAGCAGGTGCCCAGCCCCTTCCTGCGAGCCCACACCCTCCATCTGCTTTCACAAATCTGCTTAATAAATGGTATCCAGTTCTGGGGCAGTACTGAATCAGCACAAATCACACCAGTGTTTGTCAAGCACTTGCCTTGAGTTTCCCCTGACTAATGAGCCAGTCAGGTGTGCGTTGGTATGTGTGGACTGGCTGATTGTAAAGGAAGCTACGCAGCTTCCGATAACACACACTCCCGAGCTGATTTAGAGGTTTCTTAGCTCTCAAATGAGCAGAGGAGCCATCAATTAGCAGCTTTAGCAACTATCACATTTCAGCTATCAGTCATGGAAGTTAAGGTAGAGGCTAAGATTACTAACACCAAGCCGCTGTTGAGGGATAAAACTGGTTATTAAACCGCATAACTTTTTTGGTACTGACCAGTCAAGCACAAGAGAGTTGGCACTGAATGTCTAGTCAGATTCACTGTCCACTTTAAAATCATAATTTTACTGAATACATACTACGGGCTAAACTGCTTTTGTTTAAACAACATGTAAGATTTAAGAAGCTTGACTGTAAGATGATTTCAAAATGATTTCTCATTGCTTAAAATATGCACATTATCAACTCCTGAGGATATAATCATTATTAGGAATGCCAGTTGTATACAGTAGATCGATTTTGAGGGAACTGAGCACTTTATTGTGTTTACTGAGAGTCACACGAGCTCATAGATGCCTTACCTAAAGGCCAAATGCAACTGGACTTGCTGTTTTCTTCTTAATGATGTTTGGATTGGTGAATTTCTGTGTTTCTGTATGCAGTTTAATAGTAATCCTGAGTGTTAAGATTGGCCTAGTTAGCTCAATTACTGCATTTCTGTGTGCTCAGTAAAAGCAGTATTGAGTTGTTTGTGCTCGTTTACACTTTGTTAATAAGTTTAGGCTTTTGGACACTGGACTATTGTGGATAGATGTTCTGTAAAAAGCACGTGGATCTTATCTTTGACCTAGTTTGATTTCTTTGTTAATGTTGAACATTAGTAATTTTATAAATATGTAAATTCTAACATGTAATTTTGTTAGACTAGCTATTTCTCTCTTGAAAGGTATTGGATATCCTTTGAGACGTGTTGTTACTAATTATGTTGACATTTAATTAAGCTAACCTAGGCTACTCTCACCACTAATAGAGCTGAAAAGATGGAATTGATAAATTAATAATTGATTAATAATTTGAGTCATTTATCAAACAAAAAGTCAAGAATTCACTGGTTCCAACTTCTCAAATGTGAAGATAATTTCAAATTGATCATCTTTGGGTTTTGGACTGTTGGCTGGACAAAATTTGAAGACATCACCTTTGGCTCTGGGGAACTGTGATGGGCATTTTTCGCTCTCATCTGACATTTTAGAACCTAAACAAAAAATCTGTACCTTAGTTATTAAAGGAAATAATCAATACATTAATCAATAATTAAAAATAAGTTGCTGACCTTAATACTAGTATACCTACAAACTGTAAACACACATGAGAAAGGCATTCACCAGTTTGCTGGTCTGAGTATAAACAGGGAAAAAACAAGATAAATTCAACAAAAATCAATCTCTCTTCAGATTAACAGCAATCAGGAACTGAACCTATTATATATATATATATATATATATATACATAAAAGAAATAGACGGTGATGGACATTTGTTTAAGTGTGATTATGAGAGTGTGTATGTGCACAGTGTCTGAAATACCTGCCAAAATAAATAAAATGTCACTGTAAACAGGTAGGGTCACACTTATTATTTATTCTGGCCTGAAAAGAAAAAAATCATTGACTGGGAAACAACATTTTGAGTTCACCAGTCATGTGCAAATGAACCAAAGGAAGGAATTGGGATTAAGTTGTTTCGACAGGCAGGCCTCTACCACTGAGACAGTTGCCCTCCAACAAAGTGCTGCAGTGGTTTGTCCCCTCCCTAGTAGAATCACCACATCCCATCCCACAGTGCTACCTACCAAACACACTCGCATGTACCGCATGCGCCCTCTCATAGACATCTCAGGTCACTGGCGGCAGATGACAAGGACAAAATTAGTCCGAGCATTATAGCAATATTGATATCACGATTAGGGCAGCAGCTAATGATTATTCTCCTTCATCTATTAATCTGTCGATTGTTTTTTCTATTAATCTATTATATATTTGGTCTATAAAATATAGGGCTGACCCGAATGCTTTGAAGCTTCTATTGTTGCCATGGTAACTGACGTCCAAATCAATATTCAAATGCTGCCGTTTCTTTTTATTATTATTAAATATGCTTTACCACAAAAATCCCAAATAGCCCATGAATTAAAAAAAAATAGTAATCCAACATTATTCGTTATGCATCAACATTAATTATTAATAGTTATTCTCAGACAAGGACATTTAGTCCTAGTGATAGTTTTTGCGGCACTAACACTGGGAGAGTGATACGTGACCATGTGACAGGCTTACAAGTTACAACAATGCTAGCAAGATGTCGAAAAAGTCAAGTCTCTGGAATAACTTCTAGATAAGATGACCCCCAAAAAGTTGAGTGTCAGATATGCCAAAGGAAATGTCGCAAATCTACAAGTCTGGCAAATCACCTGAAAACTATAAGTAACAGCTTAACCATCTTGAAGAATGATCTTTTTTTCTGTTATGGCTGATGTTAGCGTGAATAACACAGAAGTCTGACTCATCTTACGATTTCATTTCAAATCCAGTGAGCTGTGGCACACTGCCAAAATGTCAAATATTGTCACTGTCCAAATGCATACAGAGTGCACTGTACATACACACCCAAGCACCAACCCTTATTTGCAAAGAATACAGGCAACAGGAAGCAGAACAGGAAAAGGTCCGTATCAGTATTAAACACAGTTGTTGATGGTGGAATGAATAAATGTTTGCCGTTTCTTTCTCCTTCACAACAAATCATGCATACTTCACATATTTCCAGACCCTTTTTACTTTAGATTTGTTGATGTATTTTCCTTCCAGGTAGCCATTGTCTTCCATTTATTCCTGAACAGTATGAAAATCAACTGTTCAACCATAACCCTATGGAGAAAATGCGGCAAAAAAAAATTATTAGAAAGGTCTGCAGTGTCTTAACTTACAACATAATGTACGTGACAAAACTGAATACAGAACAGACTACTAATGGGTTCTCATGCCTTACTAAAAACAATGGGAACCAATGGATGCCTAAAAAGTGGCGAAGATACGCCCAACTTTTTGTGGAACTTGTGTTTACAAAATCTACCACCGACTGATACCGTATCGTCCTCTCAGTCATTTATCGAGCGGGAAAATTCAAACATCTACTTTGTGAGCTGCATATTTTGGGATTTTGGATTTGGAGCAAATTGAAGACGTCCCCCCCTTGGACTTGGCTCTTTTCACCATTTTCTGACATTTTAATGAATAATATTATATTAGATTATTAAATGATACAAAGCCCTAGTCTACAACGTGTTGTTCAAGAGACAACCAATTCAGTTATGACAGTCACATGACATGGGAGGATATTGTACTTCTTCCAAAGGGCACTTCTGTTTTACACAGATATACAGTACCTAGTTCACACCCAGTACTTTTGTGCGAGTCACAAAGTTTTTAAACTTTCATTTCCCTTTACAGCGGCGGACGGCTGAACCGATGAGTTTCTGTCAACAACAACAACAACAGCCTCGACCACGACCCGTTAGTGAAACTAAGAGCAGCAGAAGCTTGAACACACGAAAGCGGCGAGCTAGAAGCCCGAGAGAAAGGTGAGCTGGCCCGTCGGGTCCGTTTTCCGCTGGACGTTGGTCGCGGCTCAGACGCAGGGGGAGGGAGCCCCCGTCACACACAGCGCGACCGTTGACCAGAAATCCGCCCCGCCGTGGGGAGCAGTCACGTCAGTAAACCCCGCGGGTTTTACCTGCGCCACAGAAACCGTAACCCCGCCACATTCCTACTAGCTAGCGCACCAAGTTCAGGCAAAGGGGCTGACAACTTTACCTCCCGCACGGAGAGGCTAGGAGGAACGATGAAGAGCGATTTGGATTTTTTCTTCCCCCCCTTTCCCGAACTCCTTGACGGATACAAAACACCCTCCGCTCCCTGAGGGGGGGGGGGGGCACAGCAAACCGCTGCAGTTCCCACGACACACAGAAGACGCTCGTTTGACTCACCAGCAACGCCAACACGAACATTTTCTCTTCCCTCATCCGACTCCCGTTGCGGTTCCGAGAGGCCATGATGCCGTTGCCACGTCTGGATACGCAGGCGCAATCGGTTTTCCACGGAATCTTGGCCGCGGCACAAGGCTCCTTGGGAAACGTAGTTCAGGGGAATAGTCTGGCGGAGGTAGAGGTACCTGCCGCCCCCCCGCCCCTACTCCAACCAGCCAGACACCCCCGTTCCTTCCGTGTTATTAGCGCGGTAATGAGCTTAAGTGCGATAGTCTACATGAATTTGTTTTTTATCAGCATAATGCAGCCATATTGCAAGACGATTACTTACAAAATAGAGCAAGTGGTAAATTGGCTGGTGGATTTAATGGCTCTCAATTAGCGCTTTAGCGATTCCATGTACGTCCCTTTCCAATGTCTGGTTTGATTACAGCTGTGGTACGTGCTCCAGAGCATCTGATTTATGCAGCGCCTGTATAAATTGAATACATAAAAAAAAAATGCGACTTCAAAGTAATAAATTCAACAGGTTTCATAACACGTTCTACCACGTACAGAATAAACCAGTCCCCCCCATCCCGAATGAAAGGTTCATATTTGAAAAGGTTGGGAAGAGGGAGAACACGAGGAGCATTCCCTAAAATGAACCTTATTTTTTAGTTCAGTTTGCCAATCAGGAAACAACACGGCATAAATAAGTGGTTTTCTGAATGGAATTTGGTTTTTGCTTTATCGAAATTATGTGCAACTGCTTTTTTTTTTTTTTTTTTTAGTAGAATTTGGTTTACACCGGTGGCTTTCCTTATTGTGATTACCGACGGGAAGTAATTCATTTGTTCACCTGTTTAAATTCTACATCACTGTCGTCAATAGAATAGAGTAAAAATAGAATAAAAGTGTAGGGGTCCATTCAGAATAACCTTATCATTCAGCTCACATTTGCCGGCAGGTGTAACACTATAAAAAAAAATGAGGTATATAGAAATAAAACAGCACAAATGAGTAATTTTCTGAATGATGTTTGGCTCATGTTATTTTCCTCAGCCTACACCAGGCTGATAGAATAGAATAGAACGACTTTGGTCCAGAGTAGAGCCATCGGATGCCTATGTAAGCCCTTACTGGGTTTCACTGTTTACTCTGGCCCAAACGGCAAAGCAGTCAAAATCCCATTGGAGTTATATTGCCAGGTTACCCCCGCACACCGGCACGCAGCAGGTACTGTGGAGTCCCAGACAACACAACAGCATGTAGGGCAGACCTTTCCCAGAAGCCTTCCTGTCTCTCTCGGGCCCATGCTGTGATTCACTCTCAAACACTGCCTGCTGCTTTTGCTCTGGACAGCCGCGCTGTTGCGACACTCTTCCACCTCTCTGGGGGTGTCCATGCGCACTTCCTCCCTATTGCGCTTGCAATCGGCCCCATCTTTGCCCCCCCCCCCAACAACACACACACACGCAAACACACACACACACACACACACTCCTCTCCTCCCACCGCCCCCCCTTTAAGCCGGTGGTATCGTCTAACGATCAAGGAGAGAGAGAGAGAGCAGTTGTCGGCTGCAGGTCTTTCAGAGAGGGACGCGCACAGCGGCTGAGGACACAACACTAGACCCCCGTCTGTATTTTGTCTCCGCCGTTCGCGGTGCTACTCTGATTCTCGCCTCATCCATTCCTGGCTTTTGTCATCAACTTGGGAAATACAAACATCCTCGAAGGTAAAGGGAAAAAAAATCACTTTTCCTTTCTTTTCTTTGTCAAAATACGCGAAACGACCGATAGAAAAACACTTTTGAGGTGTGTTGTGCACCAGTTCGCAGCCTTGTATGTCGCTTCAGATGTGGCTTTACAAGCGAAATGGATGTAGTTTGACTTTGATCGAGGTCCTGGGTTTTTATACTGGAGACACTATCAACACAACACCCTGCTTTAGCTTGAGTAACCTTCTTAGATTAAAAAAAAAAAAAGAAGAAGAAGAAAAAAAAAATCACCCTCCATCACTAATGGATTGGCTACTCGAAAGCTTTATTCAGCCATGCTGTGAGGTCCGTTTCTCCCTGGACCGATTTTTCTATCAGCGCAGTGTGTTTTTCATTCTGAATGTCACACACTTTTCTGTCCCCTTTTTTTTTTACCCTCTTTGACCCTCTCAGGGCGAGGTGATTTGTCCGTTGAAATAGCATATGCTATTCGGAGCGGTTAGCAGCTCCTTTATGCCGCGCCGGTTTTACTTTCCGCTCACGTTTCATCCCAGGATCAGAGGAGCATTTGTGGGCTGCCGGAGCTGCCTGTGCCTGCCACATTAGCGCCGTCTCGAACTTACTTGGTGCTGCAGGCTGTCCCGTGGTCTCGGTGGTGAAAAGATGTGAACGTTAAAAATAATCTTGAGGGGAAACTTCATTGATATGATCTACGGGGAAATGGGGATTAACTAAGTGGTGTGCGTTTCAATTGCGCTTTTTCCCTCATATTCACTGTTTCCTAAACGTGGTAAACTCATTTGGGCCACAGATGTAATATTGACCATCTTCTTGTCCTTTCCCCAACTTTGCCGGTTAAGTTTGTTGACTGACATAAGACTGCCTACAATGACCTCATTGCCGATCAATTCCAATTAACAGGCTGGCTTTTGCGCGCGGATGGTCCAGCCTTTGCGCACAACATTCCGAGTGTTTCGCAATCTCTAAATTCTTCCCAAATCCCAGCAAACGCGTAAGGGACCACTGCTGCATGAAAACACTCATGATCAACTCAGAAAGTCCTTATTCCCGAGCTTGTCACTTGGATGATTTGCTTCTCCATTTCTCCCCGATATATAGAGACACTCGAGATCTATTTCATTTTAGATTCCAAAGAGGGATCTGTGTCCAGCAGAAAGCTTCACACACTGGGGATGCCGATCAAAGAAAATGCAGTATTATAAAACAGGACATTTCCCTCTTGCATGCATTGAAGTTGACTATTCTGAAACGCTTTGTTGGAGCGGGAGGTGGGCTGCGTTGTTGCGGGGCAACAGAGGGCAGTGTTGAGCAGCACTTTGCAGCTGCGAGCACACCTTGGCAGGTGAAGCCTGCTGCATGTGCTGGACTCGAGTGAGCGGAGACACGGTGCTGCGGACCAGGTTGTCCGTGCGCTGGAGCCAAGGCGCGGCGTCATCCATTCTTGGGTGAAGTAAAACATGTAGGGACACTGCTTTAATAGATTATTGCTTGTATTGTTTTCTTTTTTTTTGCTCCAAGTGATTAAATGTCAAGCACTTTTGAGCGAGCTTTCATCTGCAGGCGGTTTACTGGGAACAGCTTTCGGAGATATTTTATCCATAGCCGGAATTTTTTGAGGCTTAAAATATCCCATTCATTCAACTAAATTCATCAAACAATTCACTCACTTGAAAGCTATTTTCCACCACCACTAACCGTCACCACTGGGGCTTTTAGAACCTTTCTAAGAGCTGTGCTGTTTTTCATCTGTTACATTTTACTGAGCCTCAGTAGTTCGGTGTCTTCAACAGCATCAGCAAAGGACTGTATTATTCAGTATTCATTAAAATACAAATGGCTCTCAGATATAACTGAGCATTGTTGGTCTGTGTTTCTGGAAACGTGTCAGATGACATAACAACTCTGTGTTGAAATTCAGCTTTTGTAATACAACTTTGCTTCTCTTTAAAACATGCCGTGGACAGAAAAACATGTATATTGTTGTCCTGCAATCATTTGATAACTAGAATTAGTGTTCCGCGTAAACTAATATTCATATTATTAGTTTGCTACAGTAATATTCCTCTTAATTTCCCTTTCAGTAGACCAACAATTAAAAACAACATAGCACGCAATCCTATCTCATATCTAAACAACTTAATTCTCCCCATCTTGAATTCCAAACAGCAGTCGCGACAAATCTTGTTTTTATTTTGTTCATTAATCAGCACATGTGAAAATCCCATATCTCCCCCATCTTTTGATTGATATTCATATATTCTTACAGGTTTTGTCAGACCAACATACTTGTCTTATGGATGATTAACGCTTTTGTTATCTGAAGAGCTGTTTTAGTTCAGTCCTTTCAGATGGAAAACAGGTTTTCATCTTTGATGAACTTATGAGGGCTCTTGACAGGTCCTGGTGGGGGGAACCAGACCAGCAGAGCAAAAGAGATCCAAAACAAAACACAAACTGGATGGACCCCCCCCCCCAACTCTTCTTAGACTACCTCCATGTTCACTTTCTCCTAATTTCTGTTTCTCTGTCTCCCCTTGATGTCTTTGTAGTTACAGTGTGTGAAAGTGTTTTGTTTTTGATTATAAGGGTCAGTATCTTTGTGCCATATGACGACATGACATGAATAATTCATTTTAATTAACAAATATGATAGGTGTGGAGTAGATGAGATGACAGCCTCTTGATCAAATTTTTAATGATGCATATTTAAACTGTGCCGTGTGGATAACTTCTGTTGTCGGGCTTCATTTGAGAGGGGACAAATGGATATAAAAGTTTAATGTCTGGAGAATTTGACCTGTACTCTCCTCTCCCCAATATCACCTCCCTAAGAAAAAAAAAACAGGATGATCATCTGACCTCCATGAGTGTGTGTGTGTCTGTCTAAAGAGATAACAGACAGATACAGATAACAAGCACGGGTCAGTCTGGTGTGAGGTCACACTCCTCTTACAGTTACCCTTCACATAGCTTCACGTCTATAAAACTAAAAAATAGGTTGGAAGAAAATAATCCGTCTTCCTGGTGTTTACAGAATGGTTTTTATTTCAAGGTGCGGCTTTGCACCGACAAAATTCAAGGTGGAAAGTGGAAAGGGACAACTTTTACAGCGTGATATTTCCGCTGTTAGTCTGTCTTTCAGCTCTTTGGCTTTTCATGCACATCAAACATGCAGTCCGGGGCATCTGTCGGCACCCAGATGAACCAGACCTCAGTTTATTTATGCACGGTAACACCTTGCGCTTTTTTTTTTTTTTTTTTAAATCCTAACCTGAGAGCAGCCACAACAAAGATGCATTTCCACTCCTAAAAGCCCAGGAAGGATGCTCTAAGAAGTGCTGTGAGGCAGTGAGTGGCTAGCTGAGATGTGCTCTACTGACTGTTGATCTTGATTTTGCTTCTTTTTACAAAGCCCGAGCCTGGTATGTGAAGGTGAAGCAGAGAGATTTCAGACTTTTGCAGTGGCCGTCTCGGGTATGATTCAAATGGTAATTAGGTGAGGGGACACTGAGGAAAAACAAAGCTGTCTGCATGCAAGGAGAGCAGAAAACATACCGTGTTTTTGTTACGATGTTTCAAGTCGAGAGAAGCGACACAAAGACATGCTTCCTTAAAGTGGCTCTATATATTCTGAACACTGCAGCCACACTGGAGCGTCTGTTGCTCTGTGTTATGGAAATGTAATGCCAGATTTGAAATCACAGCTTCAGGCGCTGTGACTTGTGGTGGCAGCACTCGCCTCAATATTCTCTGTGGTCTTTATACTCAGAATACAAAGCTCTGCAGCCTTGTCACCTGAATGTGATTATGTTGTCTCACAGTGCTGACACAAATGTTGCCATTTTCCATTCACGTTCTCTCCGAGGCCTGATTGAGGTCCTGCGCCTGAGCACACCTCGTTTTATTTAAAATGAAATCAGCTGTTTGATGACTTGTGCAGAAAAATGCGCATTTTGGCTGAGGCTCGATTTTCTTTGTGGGCCGATATGAGCCTTCTGTGGCCAATTTTTACCGTCAGCAACAAACTGTAGCTTGACAGAGATGAGAATGAGAATCTGCCTTTAACTTTCGTTGAGTCTCTTGTTCATGATGGAGTATACTGGATGGAGAATGTGCACTTGTGATAACCAGACAGTTTGAGCCATCAGCTTAAGGAGGCCAGTGGTCTGTGTGGTGCAGTCTGAGCCGATGGGTGGAAAATGAATAATTCCACAATGTCTGTCTGGGTGCCCTCACCCTCCCAGGATCTCATTGTGTCTGAATGCAGAGTGCACTTTGTGTGGCCTTTGCTTACAGTGTCTGGCTGTTTGTAACCTGGTCTCTCTCTGCCTCGACACACAACCTAGCCATCTGTGAAATCTAATACGTTTGCAGCATCGCTGCACTCTGTCTGCAACCCCGCTAAGTAATGGTTGATGCGACCCAACAGTCTCAATTTGTCTCTGGAACTTCAGCAACATTATTTGCCCTCTTTTTTCCTGTGTGATTATTACTGTACCTTAGGGTGCAAACAGGGAGAGCAGAGATGACAAGGAAAAGCAGCCCGTCCAGCAGAAAAATACATTTTTTTCCACCTAATAAGTTGTTTTTTTGTGGTGTTTAATGTAGTTCTAAAATGGATATTTGATTAATCAGTTAATTGATCAGTTTATCATTTAGGGTATTTATCATGCAACATTTTCAAACATTCGTTGTTTCCAGCTTCTTAAATGGTTAAATGTGAGGATTTGGAGCTTTTCTCTGTTCTATATCACTGTAAATTGAATTTATTTGGGTGTGGAGTATCGGTCGGTTGGACAGAACAAGCAATTTGAAGTCACCTTGGGCTCTGGGAACTTGTGATGGACAATTTTCACTATTTTTATGACATTTTATAGATTGAACAACTAATTGACTAATAAAAAAAACAAAACAAGCAATTGACCGATTAATCAATAACAATAAACACAGATTTTTTTGCAGCTCTGGTTTAATGTAGTGTAATTGCACATATTTCTCATAACATATAAATCATCATGAGAAGATGCAACTGCACTGTGTTTCTCCTCTATTGGTCATTTGAAGGTCAGTTCAGAAACTGAGGGTGTTTCCTTACCGTGTCAAACCGTTCAGGGTTTTTCTTCTTTTCACGCATTCTTACTGTTTTACCTCTTGGTATTAGATGAGGCGCGTGAGAGTGTGTGGTGTGTGCAAGCATGCGCTCATACGTGCATGTGCGCATGCGTGCATGTCTGAGCAATTTGATTTTTCTCTTTGTATGTGTGCGAAGCGGACGTGAAGGCATGTGCCTTTTCTCTCCTGTCCCTCCTCTGTTCAGCCCCGGCAAGGTCTGAGCAGGGCGAGAATAAAAGGGGGCGCAAAAGGAGGAGAAAGTGCTCCCACAGTTGATTTGGCCATTGTGGGGGGAGGAACACTATTCCCATTGATGCTCTGGACGCATGGCTGAAACCCCTAGAAGCTTTAGGAAGGGGGCTTATTCAAGGCTTGTTGTGACCCAGAAGACTGGGTTGGAAGATGGGTGTTGAGCCCATTGTGGGGACGGTGGGAACATTGTCCCTGCTCCACTGCTTTAATACCACTCAGAACCACTGGCTCTGTGAGCTGGATGGGCTCTCAGGTTGTCTCTTTTTGCTTTACAAGACACTGGAGAGGTCTCGAATGTTAAAAAGCAGCATTTGGTTGTGATTATTATTAAAACTATATATGTTTATCTCTTCTTACAAGTGCCACCTTGGGTTTCTTGTGGCTGCAAAGGGGAAGTAGTGTGATGTTGTTATATCGCTGCAAAAAACTCTTTGGAAGGAGGTCAGTGTTCAGGTCCTAGTCCTACCAACTGTTAAGACAACACAAATCTATTTCATTTACATAACCCAATATCACAAATCGCAAATTTGCCTCAGGGGGCTTTACAATCTATACAGCACTACAACATCCTCTATCCTTAGACTCTCAGTTTAGATAAGGAAAAACCTTCCCCCAAAAAAACCCTTTTACAGGGGACCGGTCAACTTTGCTTTCTTTTATCCATGAACGCAATCTCTCTCTAAATTCAAGCAAGTACTTTTAGTGGCGTAAACTTAACCAGACTATAACCATTGAGCTGGCTCATGCAGGTCGTCTTTGAAAGTACTGGCAACATATGAGTACTTGCTTCAAATTTCTGAGTTAATGTGGCATTACCAAGTGTAATGAATTGCAAGTGTTGATGTAATCTTAAATCACCAATAGGCATATCGATCGTCACAACAAATCAGCACCCAGACAGGTGACAAATTACTTGAAAAACCAGCATAAACGGTGTTGCTCCACCATTAGTCTCCAGAACAGCTTTAATGCTTCTTGCCATAGATTCTCCAAGTCTGAACTCCACTGCCGGGATGAGCAGAATTCTTCCAAAACGTATTCCCTCGTGGAAAGGTGCTCTCATAGCTGTTTAGTTGAGTTGAGATCTGGTTACTTTGAAGGCCATAGCATAGGTGTGATTCACATAATTTTCATACCGTGAACCTTCATGGTCTCTACGGAAGCATTTGCATTTGTTATGTTTCTCCACTCATTCATTCTGTTTTGTTTTGTTTTTTTTGTCTAATTTGTCAGCCAATCCAATTGCAATTCAGCTAATTGTAATAGGTAGGTAGTTGTAATAAAATGTAATAATAAAATGTTTGATAGCACAAAACAGAAACAAATCATGTTGAGGGTGACAGAAGTCCTGTTCCGACATAAATGTTGAAATTTCAAACATTGTACTTTAATATGTGGCATATCTCTATCATACACCATAAACACTGGAATTCAAGTGATAACATTTCAAAAAACTACTGTGTAAAGTGCACAGGTGTTGTTAAGTGGCTTCATCAAACCCTCTCTTCAGGTATTTTACTTTGAAAAACCCCATTGTACATTTCCCTAAGAAACCCTCCAAATGGAATAAAGCTCATTTTTACCCCAGTGTACGCTCTAAAATGGTTATATCTCTTCCAAATGGAGTCACAGGGAGAGAGTTAAACTCCTTTTTGAGTCTGTGCTAAGGGAAGTAATAGGTTTGCAGCAAGCCCTCCAAACAAGGCTTGGATTAGGACACATTGGCAAATCCCGCAGTATTTATCTAAGTATGTATTTACACACAGACAGGAGAAAGAGTGACTTTATAATATGTTTTACAGATTATGCCATTGTGTTTGGGATTATTTGGCAGTGTAAGAGGCTGTCATGATTCAGTTTGTCATCTCAACAATACCAGCTGGTTTGGAGCCATTAGCTAAAACAGATCAGAGTTCCTGATGTGTTTACTTTAACTTTTATTAGCCTTGGTTTGTTTCCAGACAAGACTTTGATTAACTGCCTCTGACAGGTCGTATAACTGGCTCATTAGAGAGCACAGCACATGCATCTCTCCTGGTCAACAGTCTGCTTTTTGTGAATTTGCCTATTTGTTTGCATACCCATGGGTTTGTGTCCATGTGCGCATATGTTTGTCTGCGTCATTTCTTTATATTTGCAGTAATGGCCACGAAAAATCAGCAGTTAGCGAAAGCATCCAGCTGGTCTCCACTTTCACCGTTACCCACAACGCTACATCCCTGTTGCAAGTGCAATCGTACAACCACGTCAGGCTGTGATTTGCAGTATGAGCTTAATGATTTTAACAGCAGTGAATATGATGAGAGCAGTTGTCTCTTTGTCAGATGTTGGCTGGAAATGAATTCGATGGGTAAATTCACTGGAGAGTAGAGGGTGACTGGTAGGCGAAAACTCTCTCCTGCCTGTTCCCATCAATGTTTTTTCCATGGTCTCCTCAACTCCTGAGAGGATTTGTCCCCAGCGCTGGTTTTGCCTGAATCTTGCCTAATCCTTACACATTTCTTCTGAACTTTGAAACGAAAAATTTTGCACTAAGGCTGAACCATATGACCTGAAAACTGTTGTCATGATGAATTCTCACATAATTATTTATTCTCACAATAATTTTTAAGGAAATACAATGGTGCATGGTACTTTCTTCCTCTGTTGCCTCAGCTCGGATTTCTTTGTCCCGATTCATGATTTCATAACCAGTTAAAGATTAAAAACTTCTTTGCCGAATTGTTTGCTGAACAGTTGGTTGAACTTCTAGTTACACCAGTGTAGCTGTTCACAGTTTAATAATATTTGCTTCAAGCAATTCATTTTTTAAAAACTGGGATCTGCGAAAATTAAGGCCACTTAAAGATTCACAGTGATGGTAATTTCATGAATTTGGTTTGTATTCCAGTGTTATTCTGTAGTGACCTGTAGTAAAAAGAACTTGACAAAAACAAATTATTCTTTGGGAAAGTTCATTGCAAATTTCAAACCAATATTTATTTTTCCCCATCTCATCTTCCTCCCGACACAAGACGGTGACTACCGTCCCATTAAGCTGTCAGCCAACAGTAAACAGCAGAGCAGAGGATGTATCACAAAGAGCCTACTATTTGAACTACCGTGGAAAACACTTCTGTGTTTCCTTTTCTTTGACGAGTTCATCTTTCCCTTAGAAAGAAACCCTTAGTTAGAATCCAAAGTCTCCAAATGTTGTATGCTGCTTGTGTTATTACTGACCCTGACCCGAAGACAAAAAGAATGTGTGTTGGATAATTACATACCACCTCAACTACCGCACTGAAACCTGAAAAACCTTTTGTTACCTGATGTTCACTTCTTTCACTATATTCTATACCCCCCTGGTTGCTATCATGCTGACTTTCTAAAGCCACTTTTCTTGATACGTAATTCATACTATGTCCTTCATTCCACTCAATCTAAAATATCGCCAGCGACAATGTCACCCAAAATCTGCTTTCAAGGCGTCTGGTCAAATTTCTCTGGAAAATCAGGGTTCGGAGTGTGTATGTGTAAAGACACAGCATGGTCCCGAATTGAGGAATGAGTAACAAAGGAAGCAATAACAGAGACCACATGCTATTTTGTGTGGCAGCCATAGGCATATTTCACATCATCTCAGATACCAAAACATCTCAACATTTCACAGAGAATCAGACCATACTGTTATTCAGCGTCTGTGTTTGATAGCTTTTCCTATATGACCTGGGTAGCAGCGGGCACCTTGCTAGACTCCAGCTCAACCTGCCAGACATTCAAGAGAAGTGATGTATGATGAAATGACGAAATGTTTGGTCCTTGCCTTGGTCTTAAGCCAACAGACTGAGTGGAGTTTCTGTCCACCGGGGAGAAATTTGTGATTCATGTTGCGTGTGAGCTATTAGCTCATTTCTGGAGTTGAGGCTTGCAGGGGGTTGTGCTGCGAGATGAGCCTTAATCAAGAGCTCATTAGTTAACTGCTGCTGAACAAGGAGAACATATACTAGCACATGTCTCTGCTATGAGTGTAACAGAAAACACTCTGAGTGCAGACCCTTAAGAATATGACCCTAGTCCTCGTTTGATATTTGACTGCAGTGCACCATAGAAACGTTGCTCTGACTGTCACCACTGGCAAGTCTGACAAACAGGAGTGGAAAAAATGTTTGAGTCAACAAAAACGAAAAGTATGATGCATATAAGTTTTGGCCCTCAAGCATCAAGTGTTCAGCTGTAAACACATTTGTTGTGTCCCACTAGGTCTACAGCACGGCTGACTTTGGTTCGCGGTTGGCTTTGGTTACCATGACAATAGAAGTGTCTCTCGGCAGGGGCAGGAGTGCTGTTTCAGACCCAGGCAGACAGAGAAAGAGAGGAGTGTGACAGTGATTTATGTCCTGGCAGACACAGAGACAGTCAACTCTTGGGGCCTCGTCTTCACCATCAGGGTGTTGAGAAGCATGCCGGCCCCAAACCAACACTGCGTCTCACCAGCACAAGGACGGAAAGCAGTTTAATCACAATCATGTGAATTATTTATTATATAAAAATCTATTACTTTTCGACTTGGTGGATGAAAGCCGGAGTAAATTGAAATGTTGAATTAAACCAAGAAGGAAATGAGATTCACCTGTGTGTCTCCTAAAATCAGTCCTCGCTATCTGGCTGATTAATGGCAAAACATTTGTCTCAGCGTGCACGTCAGCTGCTCGCCTCTTGTTCTGGAACATCAAACAAGTCGAGGTGGCCTTTACTAGTTCGCCTGGGGAGAGGGGCCACTAGTCAACAGTTGAGAGTCACATGGTGCTCGGGTTACTGTGCAGCCTGTTAACGGGGAAGTGAAGTGATGGAGGACTGGAGGCCAAATGCCTGCATGATAGAGATAAGCAGCAAACCGTGCTTCTTCATTCCACTGCCCCCCCCCAACAAGAAACAACCACCAAACCCTGCGTCTGGATATTTGACCATCAGGGCGATGGACAAAGGAAAGTTCGCAGTATATGCTTCAAACACATCTCCTACTGCATTATTTGGACAGTCTGCTTCTGTGCTTGCACATACAACCACACACACACACACACACACAAACACACACACACAC
This sequence comes from Xiphias gladius, assembly GCF_016859285.1. Lineage (NCBI taxonomy): Eukaryota > Metazoa > Chordata > Actinopteri > Istiophoriformes > Xiphiidae > Xiphias > Xiphias gladius. The sequence continues at coordinate 22,309,591 of NC_053415.1, read as the reverse complement.
ACACACACACACACACACACACACACACACACACACACACACACACACACACACACACACACACACACACACACACACACACGCACACCTTATTCTCTCCTCATATTGGACACACTTTTGTATTAAGAAACAACCTCAAAGCCTTTCTGTGTGAACTATTCCTCTTTCATGTCCCCCACCTGGATCTCAAGGTCCATTAGAGGTCCTTTTGAGGGTCTTGGTCCCTGCCTGGGTTTACGCACTTCATTGCACTTACCCTCCCCTGCCCCTTCACTCCACCGCTCCCCCATAACGCTGCAGCTGAAAAGAGCCTCTGTCTGGTTGCTATAGTGCATCCTGTGTGTATGTAAGCCCCATGTACTGTAGGTAAAGCTTGTCCTTGGAGGGAAAAAAGCTTCTTCTTCTTCCTTTCCAGTGACCTCTACACCTGGCCCCACCACCCACCACCTTCAAACACTCTTTGCTCTCTGTGACTTGACCCTCCGGCTCTCCCGTCTTATATCAGTAGCAGTGTAAAGGAGCTCAGAGCACACAGACTATGGGATGCTGGTGTAAGAATTGGAGAGGGGATGATGAATGAGCTCGAGACATACACACATTCCTTTGTGTATTCATTCGACTGCAGGAGGTAACATTACCTTGTCATTTTCCCCCACCTGTCAGGCTTCTTTGCCCGACCCCAAAGGAATAAGCGAGCGGGCCCATTTTCATATTTCTGTTTACAAAATCCCACAGGTAGTTTCGACAGCAGGGAGAGGGAAGTGGAGCAATTTCCAACAATGTTTAAATCAGCTGCTGGATGTTTGAAGGCAGAGTAAATGTCTGCCCCCACTCACAGCAGATTGCTCTTGCAAGTCTTGGCCAGCAGGCCCATTCATGACCCAGCAGCTTTAGTCAAGCCCCTTTTAAACTATGGCTGAGGTTCCAAATTGTGGTCTTGAACTTACAATGTGTCTCTAAATGACAGATATATTGTCGAAAACCGTCTGGACACTGGGTGTGCCGGGTGTGTAAGCCCCGCTACATGTTATAAAATGGTGATTCAACTCTATTCATGACGGGTTTTTTTCTTTTACATGTGTTGTCTTCAGCACTCTGTACCAGGGAGGAATAATCTGTGGCTGTACAGAAATCAATGTTTTACATCTAGCAAATTAATATAATGCTCAAAGGTTCACTTACTATTTTTTGGAGTTGTCAGCCACATTTCACAGTCTTCATTCAGTGAATGTAGATGGCTCGGGTGTCATCACCCAGATGTACAGCTTCAGTCAGGAGACAATCAGTGAAAATGTGTTTTATGTGTGAAAAGGACTCAAAAACACTCATCACTCGGATGGAAATAAACACATTAAAAGAATAGAAAAACTAGAATGAACATCAACATTGTCCTTTCAAGATGACAAGCTCTCAAAGATGAGACGGGACTCATCAAATGTTTGACAGTTGATTTGACAAACAGCTAACTTAAAAAGCATACTAAGTAGCATTTTGCGGCTCATATCTGCTGCATCCCTGCGACAGCTAACCGTATCCTTCTGTGAAATGAGGCCAGTATCTTTAGCATAAAAATACTGAGTAGTGCAACTTCAATGTGTTCTTTATCCGCCAAAAGAAAAATATTTATCCAAAAACAGTTACACAAGGGGGTTGTCTTATATTTACACAACCACTCAAAACTTTTTGAGCACTCTCATTTTTTTGGGACCTGCTCTAAATAGCTACCTGCAGTTCACAGCTTCTTTAGGAATCAGGACATTGATTAATTTACAGCTTTCCTGCAGCAGTGAAAGTAAATGAAGCCTTGAAAGTTAATGCAAATAATTCCTACAGGTTTCCAAACTTGTAAGTTGATGACTTACAAACCCTCTGTCTCTACAAACGCAGTGTTGGAGCAAACTGTGTTACTACGCCCTCAGATGCATTATCGGGACAATACTGTACTGCAGTATTGCAGCATGTCGATGACAAGGCAGTTAATAAAGGAAGTCAGACGATTTGGTCCGGGGTTCATCCTCAAACCTGAAACATTAGAGGAAAATAACTAGACAGTGGTTTCAAATGATGGAAGACCAGCACAGTCTCCAGACTTAAACCACTTTGAGCTGGTTAGGGAAGAACCTGCATGTCCAACAGATTTGTAGGAACTTCTGCAACAGTGTTGGGACGAACTTTCTGAACAATGTTTCGTTTTGGAGGAGTTAGAGTTTAAGATGCCGCGTTTTGTTTTTGTTTTTTAGTTTTTTTTGAGGTAATCTTTATTATTTATTTGTTCTTTGCATTAATTTCACTGTACACTGAGACATTACACTATATAAATATCAGGAACAGCTTGGAACATGGAGACGTTCTCTTTTGACCAGTAGTGTGGGTCAATATATTGATTTCATTCAGGGGAAAAAAAAAAAAAAACATACAAAAGCAAATGCACTGAGGTCCTGTGTGTGCACATGTGCATTAATTGCATTTGTGTTGCCCACCATACGTTTCACTATAGCATTAACTAGTCTGTCCCTTCTCATTCTTATGTGTCCTTGCAGTCTCTTACACTGTATCCACTTAAGAGATCTGACCTTGATTCTTTGCCTCCTCTCCGCACTAAATCCATTTTACATCTAACCCACAAGGCTTTATTTACCTCGTTTATCAAACCTACAGCGGTTTGATATATTCATGAACATCTGGCTGGATGAATGCGTGATGAAGGTAGATAGTTGAATACTTATGTCGTGTCATTACAACAGTGCTAGCAATTACTGCAGGGTCAGAAAGACAGGTGTGTGTGTTATTTAGACACATGCTGCTCTCTCATTTTCTGAGCTACTCTTGGTTTCGCTTCTCATTTCGGCTCCAGTGAATTATGATGCCCTTGGGGAGCAGTGAGAGGACGTCAGGAGAGAACTACTCTTCGCTCAGCTTATCAGATGTCTCAGTTTATGTGTGCAAAGGCCCTGTGTATGCAGATGAAGATGTCTATCTTCCGCTCACCTTGAAAGAATCAATTGATTTAGCCCTAAGTGTTTGCAAAAGGCGTAGCGATGCCGACTTTTAACCTGTGGCTCCCCCACAGCAGGTTGAGGTTGGGTTCACGGCACATTGCCCTGAAATCTGACTGTGTCTTCGGATGTGTTCCTTTTGTTTCTCCCCTCCACATGGCTGCCCTTTCCTGTGTCGTATATATAACCAGAGAGTAGCAAAGCTGAAATCGCGTCACATAAATATAACAGAAGTCTTGTATTGTTGTTATTTGCACAGATTTATTAATTGTTGTTATGATGCTGTTTAGTATTGAAAAATTAAAAAAGAAAGTTATTTTTCATTATTAAATACTTGGAAAAAACATTCAAGTTTATTAATATTAAAAAACAAACAAACACATTACATGGCCAAAAGTATGTGTACACTCAAAATACAATATGTGGACACCTGACCATTACACCCACGTGACTGTTGAACAATTTCACAGAGAATCAGACCACACTATTATTCAGTGTCTGTGTTTGATAGCTTTTCCTATATGACCCGGGTGGCAACGAGCACCTTGCTAGACTCCAGCTCTACCTGCCAGACATTCAGGAGAAATGACTCCACTGCGTCTTTTGACTTTTTGTTGTTTGGCCCTTGCTTTGGGTCGTGAGCCAACAGACAGAGTCTTTCTCTCCACCAAGGAGAAATTTGTGATTCATGTTGCAGGTTGCATCATTCAGTGTGTTCCAGGTCATCCCAAAAGTGTTGGATCGGGGCTGAGTTCAGGGGTCCGTGCCGGCCAGTCACGTTCCGCCCCACCAAACCGAGAAAAACCATTTCTTTATGTGCCTGGCTGTTGTTCATGACTGTGTATTTTACAATAAATACACACAGTGGAAAGTGAAATTTGTTTCTCTTATAGCCAACCCACTTAGCTTCAGTTCTGTGCTAACAAAACCCTTCAGACTGACCCGCGCCACCCTCGGTGCCCCGTGCTGCGTCGACAGCGTGGCCCTGCTGGCATTATGCCCAGACACCCTGGCGATTTACAAACCGGTGGTGATGGTGGCTGTGCCCATGCGTCTATGACACTGCTGAAGACATGCTCCTATTCATTAGGGCAGCACAAATGACAGAGGGCCGCTTGCGCTCTGCGGCAAGAGGAATGAACAAGCCATAACACATGGGGCTATTGTTTGGGGAGCGCCAATTTGTTGTGGTTAGACTGTGTTTAACTACAGGTGTCCACTCTCTGTCCCTCTCTTTTTCTGTAGTTCTCTTTGATTGGGTCTTTCTTCCATGCAGAGTTTTCTTTTTGTAGCAAAAAGGCAGCCCGCAGGCCATCTAAATGAGTGTTTTCTGGTGGTTGCATATTTCTGTGAAAGATTTATCAGTTCTTTCTTCTTCCACGAGTTGTGTGCCTTGGATTACTTTCATCAAACACTAAATATGATTTTTATAATCCTCAACAGGTAATGCATTTGGAATCCTGGCGCTCTGTAAGATCTGAAAGAGATTGAAGTTTTAACTTTTTGTTTCGTCTTGTAATTTCCATGAGTTTGCTCTGCTCTGCAGGTGTTGCCAATACAATATAACAGCTCTTGTATTTGGGGGTTTTGTTTACACAGCAACTTCTATGAACTCATGTAGGGTGTGACTGGTTTTATGAGATTTTCAGTGAATGTACCGTCGTAACAATACAGTTTTTATTAGAGTAAAACCAAAATGTCTACAACACTTTCATTATTACATTTATAGAGCTAACAAAGACACTTAATAGACACATTAAAAAAACCTTTAGGAAAGAGCCATCAAGTTGGCTGGTTGCTGTTTTTGTGTTCATAATTGTAGTGTCATATTTTTAGCGTATTCATCACTTTAGTGTGATCTTCTTAATTATCGTGATTGCAGTGCCATGAAAATCAGTGCCAGCATTACTCAGAAAGGCTCTGAGGCTGATGTCAGGAACACGGACTCTTGGAGTCCTCTTGTCCTCCACGTTGTCTTTACAGTTCTTTAGCTATTTTGGTGTGTGTGTGTGTGTGTGTGTGTGTGTGTGTGTGTGTGTGTGTGTGTGTGTGTGCGTGACTTGGTGTATGTTTAGTGTGCCTCACCTATAGTAAGGAGTCTGAAATTTGACACAGGCATGTGTGTTAAATTGGTTTTTAGATGGTGAGTATATGAGCCATTGCCAGTTCATGTAGTACTCAATTTATGCTTGTAATATCACTTGTGTGTCCCATTCTTTAGCATTTGGTCTTCAAGATGGTTTATGTAAGCAACAACGCATGACAACGTACCTTGATATGAGGAAAAATGTGGACAACATGGAGGAGGTCCATTAATGCCGGGGAACACTATGCTGTGTGTTTGTTTTCAACCTTGACTCACAGCAGGTTTGGCCAGAGTCGTGTGGCACTGAAGTATGTAACAGTAACTGCTGTGGCCGCCTGCAGTTAGAGCTGGACGATGACGCTTTTTAAAAGTTTTCTGTCCATATTCATGTGAAATAATGACCAATAGAATATAAGCAATGCTTCATAATACACTAAAGCGAAAACAAGCAAATGACAGTGATTTTATTAGCTTTCAACAGCAACTAATCCAATTCTTCTTTGCCTTAGAAGCGTGTCAGAGCCACATGAGAGATAGTTCTTGAATGCTAACAAAATAATCAAACTTTTATCTTTGTGGTGGTATAGAAGATAACTTGGAATTATGATAAGAACTTTTTCCTGTACTGCGTTGAGTGAAAGTAAGTAACTCATTGAGCAGATATGATTCCATGATGTGTAGTTTCAGAGTGAGGCTGCTAAGCTCTCTGATGCAGCAGAGTGACCTTGCTGCTATGAAATATTCTGCAATGAAATGACCTGGCCTGGATCCAGCTTAGCGACCCTGCCTCTGCTGACAACAGCCGTTTGATACTGAGGACAGAGGACAGGGCAAGTCCTCTGTGCTACTGTGTACGTGTGTGTGTTTTTTTGTTTTTTTTTCTGGCACTCCCTGTGATCTAGTGTGGTGGCTCTGGCCTCCAGGGACACCCAGTCAGCGTGCTGGCACGGGAGCGTGATGAAGACTAAAAGACTTACACCACCCCAAGCCATCCTCCTCTTCCTCCGATGACATTTCTCTGTTTTGTCTTTTCTCTCTTTCTGTGGCAGAGTCAGATGCACCACAGGTGGGCAATTTCAAAGCCTACTGTAAACCCGAGGCTTTGGGAATAGATTCTAAGATGTGCAAAAACTGACAAGACCAAAGAGGTGAAATTTTTTCTCCCGATAAAAGCATTATTTTCCATTTAATCAGAGGTATCTGTAGGCACCACTGAGTGGATTGATGCGACATATGCACTCATCTTTTGTGATGGATGCTTCAACCGTGATGCTTTAGTACACCCTGTTTGAATTTCTTATGTCTGAACAAAAGAGTTGCTGCTTTTTTATGGCCTCTCTCGCTGACTGTGTCAACCTCATTTTCAGGCTTCCTGTTTTCCCTATAGATGATTCATGTCAGTCAATTTTGGTGCCGCTATTAGAGCACATGCCCCCAGGCTAGTTTGTGGCTTACCACACTTGACACTTGGCTTCCATTATTTTTCCTAATTGAAAGGCTTTTCTTTATCAGCTTCTTATTTATGGCTCAGCATCAAGTTAACTCTAGTCAGTTTTATTGATATGGCCTGAAATCACAGATGTGCTTTAGGGGGCTTTATGATCTGTAAATTATGCGATACCCTCTATCCCCAGCCACTTCAATTCAGATGTGGAAATACCCCGTTTTTGGTAAGGACTGAATTGTATCAGGGCACCAAGAATGGTAAACTTCCAAGTACTGAAAACTGTCATCAGATGTCCTGTCAGAACCGTAATCTTATTTTTTTTACTCATTTATCTGACTGAATCAACATTTTGCCCGTTTTTCATTGTTTTTTTTAAGTCGGCAAAGCTCTTATAAAGCTGCTTGCATGTTTGGACAACATGTAAGATTTGTGGATTTTAGCTTCTCTGGCTCATTGTAGATCCTGGATCAGTTGTTTGACTACAAATTCCTAACTCAAGGTCCCTTTTCTTGCACCTAATGATCTTCCCCGGCGGATGCAGTTTAAGCGATGAGATATTCTTGAACGCTCATCTATTATCTGCCAAAGTTAGAGCCATAGATGTTGTTTCTCATGAGAGATTTCTGTGTATGCATACATATATATATTATTAACTATTATTAGTAAATAACTAACAATGTTTATTTCTCGATTTTAAGTTTTCAGGGGCCATAAAATGTTTAGCTGAGTTTATGCCTCTGTGTCCTAAAGAACCCAGGATTTCTTTTTCAGTGTGGTCCTGGATGCTGTGGAGTGAAATGAAGCAGAAATTGAATAAAGGTATGTTTAGATTGGAAGCAACATTGAAGCGGTCTCATTCATGCCAGTGTAAATCTCAGTAAGCTTTGATCTGCTGCTTTGAGAGGCTGACAGAAGAGGGAAGCTTGAATCACGGCTTTGATTGGCTTGTAGTGTTGTGCAAAGAAATGTCTTTCTTCGCTTGCTGATGAAACCTGAATTAATTATGCATCACTTGCAAACTGCCTCATGTTGACTTGCGCAGAGGATGCCTTAACTTTATTAAAGGTGTTCTCAGAAGTAAGCTAATTATGTTGTATTGGCTCAAACATTTCTTCTGGGTGAGTTGGAGATCAGTTGGACACAGACTCTCAGATCGTGAATTCACACGGATACCAGTGCACATACACATTCAGACTGTGTAACACGCTTTAGTGCTTCCTTTTATCCCCTCCCCCCAGGCCATGCTCTCTTTGAACCCAAATTAATAGCCTCCTTTACTGTGTCACATATAATTTGAACCTGTCTCTCTGTTCTGCAATTCAGTCTTAATTGCTAAGTACTTCCATTTCAAGAGTTGTTAAGCAAATGGTGTGTATTACAGATGAGTCTGTGGCAGTAAACACTGAATTACTTAATCTTCCTGCTGCCTCTCAGAAAGTGAGGAATTGTTTGCTATCATCCGAGGAGAAGAATTTGATAAAAGATAGGGGCACTGGTTACCTGCCATTTTCTTTTCTTCAGTTATATCGTCACACCACTACGGCTGTAGACAACCAAAGTAGATCTTGGTCAACTGAAATCGTACCTCCTCTTCAACCACTTGATTGGTTGCAGGGGATTGACTAACTCAGCCACAGGGCCTTATTAGGCTAAATGAATTATAAATAAACACAAAAAGCTAGTATCTGCAGGATAAATCATTTTAACCTAATTATTTTACACAGAAATGATGACAACAGACTCAGAGCCGACTAGCGTGCACCCGCCCATATTCATATGATTTCCACTTATGATTGTTGGACGAGAGCATATCAACTAACCAATGGCCCAGCCGACTGGGAGACTACGACCCTACATACCACAGTGATGAATAGGGGTTTCAATCCTGCACTTTAAAAGATGGATTAGGAGCTTGATTACCAGCTCTCGTATATGAAATGGACTAATTCATGCTGTTTCTTGCCCCTCTTCATGTCACACTTAAAACATTTATCTCAGTCTTTTATACTCCTTTTTACTGTGTATCATCCTTATCATCGGAAGCTGCTTTTTAATTCCTGACATCTCTTATTTTGGGGCTCTCTTGTGGCACTCTTTTCATTCCCCGCTTGATGTCTAGCTCTTACAACTTTTCACCGAGTGGTGTCTCAGTTTTTTTGGCTCTCTCAGCCTCTGCTCCAGGTGGAATTTCCATTGATTAAAACCAGACGTGTCCTACACTTCTGTGTCCAACTAACCAAGCCCAGCTCCGGATGATGAATCACCTGCAGGCCTTTCCTATCAGTCTACTCTCTTTCTACATCCATCCCTCGCTCTCCTGGCTGTGGATTCCTAAATGAAATGAGCCCCAGAATGATTGTGTGTAGGTTTAGTAGACAATAAAGTGGTCAGCTTTTTTTTTTTTTTTCTGTTAGGTTTAATGTGAGTATGCAGGGTTTATTTGAGGTAACTGGTGCCAAAGGTTCTTTCGGTTTGGGCTAGTGTGTGTTTTCTGCTTAACTCCCAAAAGGTAAAGAGTTAAGTGAATGCTGAAAATCGGTCCTTTGAGTGTCAAATATTCACAGCCTGTATGCTTGAATGGTGGTTCTTAAAAGTGTTTTTTAATTTGGTACTTTGCAGAGGACGGCAGCTGTAGTCGGCTTGGAATCACAGCAAGTTACTAGGGATTTCAGTGGTCACCCAAGGTCGTGGTCAAATAAAGTGTCAAAACAACTTGGCAATACACTCCTCATTGCAATCCATATGATCAGTATGGTTCCAGAAATCCTACTTTTGTTCCCTAGTTTTGCCAATAAATACGCTCACAGAGTTTCTGAGCTATAGTATGAGAATTCGATTGCTATGTCGGGGAGAAAGTGTTTGGAACATGTAGAACATACTCATAGTTTCTCCACAGCATAACTACACACAACTTCCGTGTTGGGAATTGGGTCTTCATAGCCCAAGTGCTCATCTGGAATGTATTTACCGATTTATTAGTGATTTATTAGAAGTGATTTATGCTGCACCAGGAATGGCTTGAACAGTTTCCATGACATTTTGATATTTTTTGACAATCTTTTTGCTGTGAGTCTGGGTTGCTGTGAGTCACTGTTATTTTAACTGCTGTTAATCCACAGTTGCCACAAAGGAGCAAGCTACACATACGTCACAGCCACTTTTCAAGCCCACAGGCTATAAGTGGTTGATGTTCACAAGGTAAAGAAGAAACAAACACAAAAGTGGGGCTGTTTCTTATGGTATGGCCAAGGCCCTTACTTCCAATAAAAGGAAATATTAATGCTACAAAATACAGTGGTATTATAGACAATAGAGTGCTTCCAGCTTTGCGGTAGCAGCTTGGGGAGGACCCTTTCCTGTTTCAACATTTCAAAGCCGCAAAACACATACACACACATTCAGGCTGCAAATAGCCCTGTCGTCAAATTCATCCAACACCTTTGGGATGAACAGGACAGTGAGCCAGGCCTTATGACCCAACATCACTTTTGGACCTCACTAATGCTTTAATGGCTGAATGGGAGCAAATCCCTGCAGCCAGGCTCCAAAATCTGGTGGAAAGTCTGAAACCAGAAACGTGGAGGGTGCTAAAGCAGCAGAGTAATGCTCATGGTTTGGAAATGACAGGTTAAACTATCACATATGCGTTCAATGTTCGCATGGCCACATATTTTTGAACATTTTGTGTAGGTTTCTGGGGATTATCAGAGTCCAAAGATATCAAGGGGTTAAAGAGGTCAGGCCAGCTCATGTTTGCTTCATCCCTGGCAGGGTTAATTCTTATTTTCCACTCGTTTCCATATGGGCAGAGATTTCTTTCTCACATTAGGAGTTGTTTCAGCGGTGCAGACTGAAAGCTGTGTTAGCTTAATGCACATAATACATTAGGCTTATGGGACAATTTCACTCAATTTTCTACTCGTAATTTACATAGTGGAGAGTAAAAAAGCATACGAGCTGTGCAGCTTCAGCGTCTGAAAAGGCTACTGATTGCCCTAATACAGCTGATTCCCTCTCTGTTTGAATTTGCTTTGATGCAGCTGCATACAACCAAGGAAACAGAATTTAGTTTTAGTTCTGTATCAGACTTGTGCAGGCAAGTTCTCCCCGAAGGTGTGTATTTCTCTGGATTTGTGTGGTGCTGCAATGCGCCCTTCCCCTCTTGTCCCTCTTGTTTCCTCCTCCACTCCTCGCCCACTCTCTTTTTTTTCTTCCTTACTCTCCTCTGCTTAGCACAGCTCACTTTTCCCAACAGGGAAAAGACGGAGCGTTATCCTCTCTTTTCCTCTTTCTGGAAGCCGGTGTTGTTTGGCTTAATAAATAATTCCTCTTGCATGTGAAGGCTATACATTAGTCAAAAATGCGAAAATTGGTTTATCGTTATTTTTATTATTATTATTTTTATTATTGCTCTACTGTTGCTATGATTGATATTGATGATTTTAAGTCATTTACTTTTCATATTTGAAAAGACATCTTTAAATGCATTGAGTCTACTTAGATAGCCCAACTTTGTTAACTAGTAGACCTAACTACGGTCTATTTGCAACTCAGGTAACATGAGTTTTTCTGTTTTCTCTGTCTAGTTTCATCCTTTATATCAATAAACCACATTATCTTAATAACCACGGGTTGTTGATTGGGAAGGCGTTTAGCCGCCTGTCAAACTTCAGTACAGAGTGTGAGGAGGACGGAACAATGGCAACTTTTTATCCGTTATTGATAAAGTGCAAACTGGTGAGGCAATGTCTGACGGGTGATGGTTCGTCCAGCGTCTGAAGGATCCTGATACATTCATGATCGTTCACGACCACCATAACTGCCACCTGACACTGACCTACAGTGATGTGTGTGTGACAAATCTAAATCATTTAGATTCATCGTGTATTTCCTAGTGTAATCTGACATCTCTCGTGAGTGAGCCAACTTTTTTAACCGACTAACATTAGCAGCGCAGCCAGCGGCCAAAATTTTTGTTTTACGGAAGCCGTGGTAACTTAGCTGTCAATGTATGGTATGATCAGAAAAAAAGTTGGATCGGTCATGAGGCTCGTCGTGGGTGTTGTCACTGTTTGTAGGGCTACCAGACCAATAAATATAAACCGTTTTGTCAATCTAACACAAGACTAGGCTAGTTTGGTGTCGCTAGCGAAGGGGAGGCACAACTAAGCTAATGGTTTTGCTGGCTACAGTGCAGTGCAAAGTGCTTTAGCTGTATATAACTTATGCTCTGCTCATGTCATGTTAACGTAAACTGGAACTCATATAGACACTTACACACCTTGTTTTCCTGGCTCAGCATGAGAAGATGTTTGTGCTTCAGTGAAAAATCTGCATATATCCATTTATTTCCTCACACTGACTGACTGTGTGAGCTAGCGTTTGGCATAGTAACCCCATCAATTGAAGAACTGACAGAGACCTGTCAACCTATTAGACACAAGTATTTCCATATATTTTCCGGTAAAACCTCGCTGATCGGTCTTGCCGCTGTTCATTCAAGATGAGATACAACACTGTTAACTGAAGATACAAAATTACAACACTGCTGTCTTCTTTAACTGACGTTCATTTACGTAGTTACAAACCATTCAAAGTGGAGAATTATTCTGGGCTAAAGAAAAAATCTCCGAGGCTACATTCCTGAATGCCCAGGCCAGGTCAGGCCCATACCTAGTCCTTCCATTCCTGCCTCTCGTGGTAAATATGCATATGAAGGGCAGGTGCAGATGTTTTTCTTCTCCTTGCAGTGCCACATATGGTTCACCCTCCTAAGAGAGAGGTAACCACTTCATGACTGCATGAAAGAATCAGTTCTTTTTTTCTCTGTGCTTCTGAGTGCAGCTGCTCTCCACCCACAGGTGGGGGATTTGGCTGAATCCTATCGCTGTGCATGTTTTAATGATGCAGCTACTGTCAGTGTTATTTTTCTGCCGAGATATGAGGTGGAAGAAAAGTGAGAGGGAAACAGAGATCAAGTGTTTTGGATAATGAGGGACGGAGGGTCTGAGTGTGCACTGTTGGGGATATTCTCACAAAGCTGCATTCAGGTTTCAGGATTAGAAACTGGGAGTACATGCTGTATTTTGTTGGGCAGCCAACTCTGAATCTTGTGTGAATAGTATCCAACTACGTGTACTGACCCGGTTCATTGATTTGACCACCGTGATCTCAAGGCTTAGGTTCGACAGCATTTTATTGAATCTGTATCCAGGATTGAATTTATTACTGAATCCAACTTTTTTCAAACGCCACACTGGTATGTATACAGATTAGCCCAGGCTGGGGCTCTAAAGCATTTTATTGAATCGGAATCCAATATTGAATCAAATCAGGATTAGCTTTGAATGCTTTCTAGTAATAAAAGCTAAAAAATAACTTAAACGCAAAGATTCAGTTGAGATCTCTAATCACATTTTGCTGGCTGAGAGAGCAAAGACAGTTTTTAATGATTGCCTCATTAATGTACACCAATTGTAGCTAGAACCCGAAAGTGAGAGGATCAGCAGAAGATGTGAGATGTTGACTGCGTAAGTAACACATTTAAGTAACAGGTGCAGCCTACATAATATTCATACCTCACTTTTCGTGAGACAGTACTTGATCCAAATACTAGAGGTCCTGATTCTCACCAGTGAAAGTGACAGTCAGCGCCAAAATGAAAGCGTTACCACAGTGTTTTGTACAATGCTCTTTGCTAATAAAAAAGAATGAGAGGAAAGGTGTGATAAGAGATTTGGCATATTGGGTATTTTGCCAACAGGGAACTGGATCAAAAATGGAAGCGGCTATTGCAACCCAAAAGTATGTTCAGCTTTTAACAACTTTTTGTAATGAAAGTTACAAGTAACTTATTATTTATCTCTAAAACTCAAACATTGATCTTCACAGATCTCTGAAGTTTTGGCAGATAAATTACATATTTGGTTTAGTTAAATGACCTGGATGTTTTATACTGTACATTGGTACGTGCTACTAAAAAAAGAGTGAAGATAAAAGATTTGAAAAGAGATTGGCTCAGACTCAGAGCTTAACAAATTTGGATATTTTACCAACTTGGAACTGGATCCTAAATGGAACTGGCTATCTGAACCCAACCCTAGTGTGTGTCTGTCGTAGTATCTGTGTTGTTCATGTTTCAAAAAGAAAGGAAATGCAAAAAGAAGGATTAATTTTCCTGCAGCAAGTGAGCGGATTAGACTTTTTTAAACATTATGAAGTCTGCTGTTCAGCTCTAGTTTGTTTTTCATTTTCCTGCAGTTCATGACCAAGCCTGGCAGCACTCTTATGTAAATTTGTGTTAAAGAATATGCAGTTTGAATGTAAAGCACATTGTAGATGTAAATGCCGTCTCTCGTTCAAATCACACTCAAGAGTCACTCCGTGTTTGCTCTTTTAGCTAATTAGGGTTAAAGCACACGCAGGCAGAGTAAGTTAAACTAATTATTGCAACACACTGAAAAAGAGCAGATGATTTTAGTGTTTGAAATAAATAGGATTAATTTATTCAAAGACACACTTCATCAGCCTCACAATAGAATCTATCACTTGAACACAACAGTGTATCACATGTTCTCCATGTTTGTGTCAAGTGCTGTAAAATGGATCCAGGTCTCATTCTGCCAGCTTGGCAAGACTGGCACAGCCATTTGGCTGTTGCACAATTTGGACGTGTGGATCAATATTCAGCTCAATAAGTATAATGTTGGTCTGAAGCTAAAGTTGCTGCTGCTGGCTGCGACAATTCCATCCCCCAGCTGTGCACTTCATTCGATACCAACACAACAAACTGTAATTGGAACAATCAAGTTCACTTACAGGCTCATGCATGTGAGCAACCTTTTCCACAAACAAGCCCTCAAGGACACAGAAACAGAGAGGTGGAAAGAAGTATCCACCTAAGGCAATCGGGATACAATCATGGTATATATTGTAAAATGTTCCATAGCATCAAAAACACCCAGTGGTGGGTGAATATGAAGACACTGTTAGAAAAGACTTTATTCCACAGCAAACACCTGGTCCAGGGCAGTACATATACTGACTCAAGATGTCAACATAGAAACACAGCAGGATTGCACTGCTAGGGTTACAAGCACAGAGTCATCCTTTATTTCACCTCTCTCTGAAGTCTGCCTTACTATTTTCATGTACATTCTTCTCCTTCTTCAGGTCGCACTGCTCGCTGTAACGCAATCCTAAATGATTCTCAGTGGATCAAATTTTTATTAACAAAAATCCAAATTTCAAAATGGCGAGTACATGAAGTAAATCCTGCTAGGGCTGTTGTAGGCTAGGTGATAAACGGGTAGTGTAATCAGGATGGGCAATATGGGTCAAAAAATCTACGCCTTAATCTTTTGGTGATATACGACATAGATCACAAAGTTTATGCATGCTCTTTAGCTTAAGCTAGACACTTCTCAACTGGAAAATATGTGCAGGATAAGTCCATTATACAAACATCTTTTGACTTTATAGAGATTTCTGCAAATGTGTGGGCAAAATTTTGGTTGAATAGAAATAAGTAATATCAGGCCTAAATTACAAAAACAGAGCAAGAGTCAGAACTGACTACGGTCTGTTTTCAGACTGATCATCATTAGTAAGGTCTACCAGTGAGTCATGCTCAGCACACTGGAACTGGCATAACTGCATAAAATTGCAACCATAATTAATGTATTGATTACACCTGTGCTTTTCCTGTGCTCTGAGACATGTCAATTGGGCCGCGCTTTGCCAGCAGACAGCAGACAAGTGCACAGAGATGAATCACTTTCACACCATGCAAGTTTAAAGTGGCGATAAGCGAAAAAGGGAGAGAGCAAAAAGAGATTAACAAAACGATGCTAGCCGAGCCTCTGTACCTGCTAGGGCTTGCTAACAAAGGGCTAATGGAAAACTGTGGCTAAAGGACTGTATTTAGCTACGGCAAGCCCTGCTAGCTTAGCTACCAAGGACCCGTGATCCGTTAAGCCATTGTGAGTTCTGTATTTTTGTCCGTTTTCATTTTAAGTCACTTTACGATTGAAGATGTCATTGGTAAATAACAATAATGATCAGTAATAATGATAAATATCATTTGAAAATGGTCCATTTAAAAAAAATTGCCTTTCTCATTTTTTCTGAGATTAGCTCGTACTTTTAAAAAAATTAAGTATAACATTATCCTCATTAGAATAACAAATACTCGATTAAATAAATGAATAAAAAAAACAATATTAAGACTAGCTTTAATAACTATGGTGCCTTCTTTTGCATGTTCAACAAAATATTGCAAATATTGTACATTTATCTTATAATTAATATTTAGTATTTCACTCAGCCCTGGTATAGTACAGTCTGTATGAGGTGATGTCACGTTTCTGAGGATCGATGCATTTCAATAGCATAGTTAGATCCCGCTAATTTCTCTAAGCCAGTCGGTCCACTGTGTTGGTTGTAGTGTTAAAGCAAATGCGTATGTATTAGCCGACCCAGGCGTCTTTCAAGCAGTTGCCCATAAATTATGACAGAGACCCACTCGAGCTTAGTGATCAATCAACTAGAAAACCATATACACAACACAGGGTCTGAAATTGTTTTTCATGAAGATAGAAGAATAGGATCACACATATTTATATAACACTTACAGTATATACATGGAGATGTGGATGTGAGGGTGCGTGGACACAAACAGCCGCCCTGTCCACATTTACATTAATGATACTTTAATCCCTGTGGTCTTTAAGATCAGTCCTTGTTTACATCTTGGATGTAACCTTTTAGCCATTTGTCACCACTCTCGTAATAACACAAGTGACCTCTCCACTAACCCAGAGAGATTGTCTCTGAGAACAGGGAGTGTGGGGTCAGAGGTCATGCCGTATATAAACAGGTGTCAAGTGCTATGATGGAAAGCCAAGGACATATGAAACTGGGCTGGAAACCCAGCCAGCGAGCCTGCTGCCACCGCCGTAGAGACGGAGGGGAACGGAGCAGAATAACAAGGGTAATGGATGACTTTGCCCGTCAACGTGATGCCATGGTTTCAGGTTGTGCAGGTTAAACCGCCTCATCTGTAAGAGTCGACCTTTTGGGAAGCAGCATGCATGTGTGTGTATGTGTGTGTGTGTGTGTGTGTGTGTGCGCGCGCGCTCTTGTGTTTGCTCCCATGTGACCATAGGGCTTGTCTGTCTACAACATCCACCGGCCCCTTGAATGTGTTAGGTTATTTAACCACTGTCTCTGTCTCTCTTTCTGTCTCTCTCTCTCTCACTGTCTTTCAAGACCGTAAGACACATTCCAGTCACAGAGCTTCAAATTATGTTGTTAACAATGAGCTAAACCCTAAAGTTTACGCTTTGTAGAAACCTAATAAAACATTCAGCAGTTTAAATGAGTTCACTTTCAGATTGAGAATTAATCAGGTACGATGCAGCGTTGCTACACTTCTGATTTGTGCTTCTGACTGGTTTCTTCTCCCTAACAATGTCAGCTGAGGTTCATGGGTAATTTTAGCATTCAGAACCACTCATCATGGTTTCCTTGAAGCTGAAATTCAAAATGATGGTCATTACTGGCGTGACCAAATTTAAACTTTTTTTTGGCAAGTGTTATTTGGCGAGGATCTGCATTATTAACAAAATGTACACACATATTAAACGATTATGACTCTTAGTTATTTGCAGGTTAGCTGCCTCTTTCCACAAAAGACAGGTAGTTAGCTAAAGTCAGGATGTATTAGTAATTTCTCTGATTACATTTATTGCAGATAATAGTGAAGTCCATCCCTGTCTCTCTGAATACAGCCTCAGTTCTTTGATAGCCATGTTGCCTGTTCTCCCTGCGACTGCTCTTGGACATGGTGCTCCTCAGTTTGATTTTTATTATGTTTGGCTTACTCTGGATTTGTCCTGAGATTGTGAAATGTAAAGATTCCATTTAAATGTAAGGGGAGTTATGCTGTTCCTCAGTGCTCGGGCTACTAATAGTGTAAGTGGAGGTCATTTGTTTTCCGATTTGTTGACAGAAGGTGATTGCACTTTTCTGCGTTCTAGTCAGTGCTGGATAATCTCTGCCCTGCGCTCATTGTCATTTTCTCCGAATTGTTTCTTACAGAACTCTGCAGGCAAGTTTTCAAAATGGATGGTGTCTCATTTGCTAAATTCTCGATATGTAATTGGATCCTGGGAATTCACTTATTCAGTTTTCCGCTACATTTTGACTGAAATATCTACAGAAGTCTTACTTATTAGGGCACATAAAGTACAACTGGCCCCATACACTGAAACCATGTTGGCTTATCGAGGCTATACGAACCTTTTCCTGTTTCTGTCAGTCAGTATACAAAAAAGTGACAACACGTAATGCACAAATGGTGCTTGAGGTAATTTAGAAACAGTATCATTACATTGTTTATCTGGCAGAGTCATTGTTTACTGCGCTGAATTTGAGTGGGCAGGGAAGCAGCACAGCTGAGCAGAGAGAAGCCCACTGTGCTTTCCTTCTCTGCTACTCATTGCATGGTGGAAACTTGCTGTGTTGCTGATTTTTAGATCTAAATATTTACTAATTTGACATGCTCAGTGTATTTTATCCAATTTGTAATTTTTAACCACAGAAATGTGAAGTGCAACAACACAAATACACTCACTGAGCACTTTGTTAGGAACACCTGTACATCTGCTTATTCATGCAACTATCAAATCAGCCAATCATGTGGCAGCAGGGCAGTGAATAAAATCATGCTGATATGGGTCAGGAGCTTCAGTTATTGTTCACATCAAACTTCAGAATGGGAAGAAAATGTGATCTCAGTGACTTTGACTGTTGCATGATTGTTGGTGCCAGATGGGTTGGTCTGAGTGTTGCTGACACTGCTGATCTCCTGGGATTTTCATTCACAACAGTCTCAGAGTTTACTCAGAATGGTGGGAAAAACAAAAAACATCCAGTGAGCGGCAGCTCTGCAGACGGGAACGCCTTGTTGATGAGAGAGGTCAGAGGAGAATGGCCAGACTGGTTGGAGCTGACAGAAAGGC
Source organism: Xiphias gladius (assembly GCF_016859285.1). NCBI lineage: Eukaryota > Metazoa > Chordata > Actinopteri > Istiophoriformes > Xiphiidae > Xiphias > Xiphias gladius. The sequence goes on along the minus strand of NC_053415.1, from coordinate 22,291,039 downwards.
TACGGTAATTCAAATAACCACTCTTTACAAATGTGGTGAGCAGAGAAGCGTCTCAGAATGCACAACGCGTCGAAGCTCGAGGTGGATGGGCTACAACAGCCGAAGACCATGTGTGGTTCCAATCCTGGCAGCCAAGAACAGAAACCTGAGGCTGCAGTGGACACAGGCTCCCCAAAACTGGGCAGTTGAGGACTGGAAAGACATAGCCTGATCTGATGAGTCTGGATTTCTGCTGAGGCAGCAGATGGTCGGGTCAGAATTTGACATCAACAGCATGAATCCATGGACCCAACCTGCCTTGTGTCAACAGTCCAGGCAGGTGGTGGTCTAATGGTGTGGGGAATGTTGTCTTGGCACCATGTCACAGAGCAAAAGTCATCTCAAACTGGTTTCATGAACATGACAATGAGTTCAGTGGACTTCAGTGGCCTCCACGCTCGCCAGATCCGAATCCAATAGAACCCCTTTGGGATGTGGTAGAACAGGAGATCAGCAGCATGAATGTGCAGCTGAACAGTCTGCCGAAATTATGGGATGCAATCACGTCAACATGCACCATGCTCGCAATGAAATGTTTCCACGCTAGTCCATGTTAGTCTCTGTATTAGTATGGTGTTCCTAATAAAGTGTGCGGTGAGTGTACCTGAGGACTTATCATCAAACACCTGCATTGTTTTTTTTTAAAACTAATTATAATTGTAAATGGAGGCTTTTTATCCTGCTGTGTTGACATACTGTGGAATACATGAATAACTCTCACTCTTGATTTAGCTGTCTGTTTTTTGTCTACAGAGTCATTTCTGAGTGATTTCATGCTCTACACTTGTTTTCATTTTACAAACTTTTCGGAGATTTGCTTTAAATTTGCAACACTCGGTGGAAGTGTAACTAATGAGACTGGCACTGCCAGCTAGTTTAACTGTAGAATGTACACCGATCAGCCACCAAATCAATGATTTTACTGCATTGAGATACTACTCTTGACTCTACGACAGTTTTGAGAGATTTTTTGGGGGGCCGCAGTCATGTGGCACTGTTTATCTCATATGGTGTGTCCCTGGTGCAGCAAAACTGGTATCTGCTGTGTCTGACTTTGGGTGCCTTCACACAGAAAGTTTGTTTAGCAACAGCACCCTGCTACTGTCTGATGTAAACAGGATAGCTGCAGGCAATAATTCGCTCCCAATTAGCCACGGTTCCCTTACTGCCCTGAAGAACTACACAAGCATACCGTTTGGATGTGTACTCCTGTGTGCGTTGTGAGAGAACTCCATTAGTTGTTGAGTTGTAACTCCTGCTGTTGTGTAACTTGCCTCTTTACCTACTTCCCGCTAAGTCTGCATTAAACTGACTGATTCGGTTACCAGTAACTGGGGCTTAATTAGGAAAATTTGATTTTCCCTGCTGGATCCCATGGCGACTTTTGATAACATCCCCTTATGGACAGAAATGAGGGAAATGCACTGCGGCGAGCTGCAAAAGTTATCGACAGAGCAAAAGAAAGACCTCTTGACTGCTTTCTCAGCCTCATACTGATATCAGACGGATTGCTGGATTTAGAGCATCTCAAGTTCACCACACACCAAGAGAACATACACACACACACACACACACACACACACACACACACACACACACACACACACACACACACACACACACACACGCAGAGGCTGACTGCCAAACAGGCAGGCAGATGACTTTCAAGGGCTAATTCAAGATTAGAAAAGTGGAGAGGCAAAAAGTAGCTATTCTAATTGCTTCTATATATATATCTAACTGTCTGTCTCGTGTGTGTGTGTGTGTGTGTGTGTGTGTGTGTGTGTGTGTGTGTGTGTGTGTGTGTGTGTGTGTGCGTGTGTGTGTGTGTGTGTGTGTGTGTGTGTGTGTGTGTGTGTGTGTGTGTGTGTGTGTGTGTGTGTGTGTGTGTGTGTGTGTGTGTGTGTGTGTGTGTGTGTGTGTGTGTGTGTGTGTGTGTGTGTGTGTGTGTGTGTGTGTGTGTGTGTGTGTGTGTGTGTGTGTGTGTGTGTGTGTGTGTGTGTGTGTGTGTGTGTGTGTGTGTGTGTGTGTGTGTGTGTGTGTGTGTGTGTGTGTGTGTGTGTGTGTGTGTGTGTGTGTGTGTGTGTGTGTGTGTGTGTGTGTGTGTGTGTGTGTGTGTGTGTGTGTGTGTGTGTGTGTGTGTGTGTGTGTGTGTGTGTGTGTGTGTGTGTGTGTGTGTGTGTGTGTGTGTGTGTGTGTGTGTGTGTGTGTGTGTGTGTGTGTGTGTGTGTGTGTGTGTGTGTGTGTGTGTGTGTGTGTGTGTGTGTGTGTGTGTGTGTGTGTGTGTGTGTGTGTGTGTGTGTGTGTGTGTGTGTGTGTGTGTGTGTGTGTGTGTGTGTGTGTGTGTGTGTGTGTGTGTGTGTGTGTGTGTGTGTGTGTGTGTGTGTGTGTGTGTGTGTGTGTGTGTGTGTGTGTGTGTGTGTGTGTGTGTGTGTGTGTATCAACACACACACACACACACACACAGAGGCTGACTGCCAAACAGGCAGGCAGATGACTTTCAAGGGCTAATTCAAGATTAGAAAAGTGGAGAGGCAAAAAGTAGCTATTCTAATTGCTTCTATATATATATCTAACTGTCTGTCTCGTGTGTGTGTGTGTGTGTCTGTGTGTGTGTGTGTGTCTGAAAGAGAGTAAGACTGTAGTTAGCAGACTAAGTAGTTTATAAGAATTCTTCCTCCTCACTTGTTGCAGTGAATAAAGCCTGATCCCACACTGACATTGGAGATTATGAGGAGTTTTTTTGTTTGAGTGGACACTTCCCGCTGCTCAGCCCTAAATTCTCAGCTTAGCTCCATAGAAAATCCCCTTTACTGCATTTGCCTACCTGTCTTTGTGTCTGTTCAGAGTCTCAGCACTGAGCTGGAGAATCTGGTAGGAGAGAAAAATTAACTGGTAGTTTAAGTAATTCTCAATAATTTTGATATGTAATTAATTGACATTTATGAAGCAAAAATGCCAAGTGTTCTCTGGTTACAGCTTCAAAAAAGTGTGAGAATTAGCTGCCTTTCTCTGAATTCCATCATGTTTGGACATTTGGTCATACGAAACAAGAACTTTGAAGATGTTGTGGGACTCTGGAAACTTCTGATGGACATTTTTTAATCATTTAATAAATGGCAACTAAGTTTGTTGAAAAACTAATCAGCATCAATCAATAATGAAATTAGTTGCAGCCCTAAATATCATCAGAGGGATCTGCTGAGTGCATGTCTGTGAAGTTCTGCATTCACGCTAATGAGTAGCAGCATCCTATATGAATCCAAAATTGATTATACTGTAGATCTGAGAAGAAGTGATCAGTCTTACCGGAGCAATCAGATGACAACGATCAATCCATCTTTTATTCGTCGTTGCTGTTCTGTATGGAAGTGAAGGAAACCGCAGCCGTATCACGGCAATTGACGCCACAAGAGGGATGGCAAGTCTGAGCTGCGCCTTCAGGTTGCCGTAGTAACCGGCCAGCGCTATTTGTTCCAATTTGCTCTGTGGCGTTGAGATCAAAAAGCTTGGAACCCCAAGTGCTCTCTGCATATTAGCATCTGCGATTGATACAACACAATTAGACGTCCGTTCACCTCGTTTGCATCTATAATGTTAATGTACAGTGGAACATATTTTGGCCACGTTTTCTATGCAGTACAAGGCCTCTTATTTTATATGGGGTTTAGAGTTTAATGTGTTTGAACCGTATTGAACTTTGTGGTTTGTTATTGTCCATTTAAGCCTTCGCTTGATGTAGAGGCATCTCGCAGGTCCCTCTTTTCCTCCAGCCCCCAACCCCTATGAAGTCTCCGTTTAAATGCCATTCCAGCCCCGCCCTCCCCGCTCCATTGAAAAGTTGGCGTTTTGTTTACGAGAGCGCCAGCACTTCTTTGTGGCTCTGCATGCTGCATATGAGAAGGAGGCGAGCAGCTAGTGAAGGACTCACCCCTCCCCCTCTTCTGTCTCTCTCTCTCTCTCTCTCTGTCCCTTCCTCCAGAATCATTTTGAAAAGGACAGACGGCCCTCTCAGCCCCATCCCCACACCCCAGTGATGCTTAGCTGGTGAGTACACTTTTCATCTCTTTCACTGAAAACTTTTCTTGTCACTTTCACGTATTTCCTTGATTAGTTTCTGCATCTTTTAGCTGAATTTCTTATTTGTTCCACAATTCAATTTCCTTTTGTTTTTATATGTGCTCAATTTTGCTGGAAAACACCGAACTTTTCTTTGGTCTTGTGGATATCTCTATGATGAGGTTTGCCATTATTCTTTTTTCTCACATTCTTCAGTTCTCTAAATGTCATTCTTAATCCACCCACAACAATCTCAGCAGCCTCAGTAGCCAAAGTAAGGCAGTTTTGTTGCGTTGAAAGCCCTTTATTCTGACGGAGCGAAGTTATTTGAAAAGCAGCGGTGAGAGTAAGGGCAATGGGGGCGGAAGAGAGGAGGATAAGCAGGAGAGGTGGGGGTGATGGGTGGAGGGGCTTCATACAGGCTGTTAATGGGTGAGTTTTACCTCTCCATGTCTCTCTAGCCCCCCCCCCCCTCTGTGAATGTGAATTAGTGAATCACCACGGGTGAGGACAGCCCTGAGCCTAACTGACACTATACGGTGAAATCATTGTTCAGATGAGATGAGTCACAAGTGCACAATTACCTTCTGGTATCACCTTCACCACAGCAGACTGGTGGCACTGTCAATGTGTTTACATGCTGCCTGTTAATTTGATTATAACCAGAGCAAGACAGTTCTTCCATTATTACTTACCTGAACACCTGACGCTCGCTTTTGAGTTTTTTGGCTGTTGTTTCAGGCACTTTAGCCGTTACTAGGGAGTTCACGGTGGCAAGCGGAAAGGAAACGTGGGGGAGAGAGAGGGAGATTACACACACGAAACAGAGGTTACAGGCCAGAATCGGATCAGGGATGTTGCAATCATAGGCAGAGGCTCAAACCCCTCGAAAATCAGGATGCGCCATCTTTTTTTTTTAAACTTTTTTTTTTTTAAACAATTTTACCTAAAATTACCTGCACTTTTTTTTTTTTTTTTAAAGAGCAAGAGTAGTTTTAATGTCTGGTTTTTAATGCTGTCATTCATGCAGCAGCTCCAAGGGGACTTGTTCAGCCGAGTAAACAAGTTTCTCTTCTGACAAGGAGCAACAATCACTGGTGGCCTTAAAATACTGATCTCATTAATGAGTATTTATACTAAAAATTGTACCTTTACACAGCTAAAAATACTGTGCCTTAGATATATTTTAAACAATGTTGCCGAACACAAAAGAAACAGATATTAGTTTAAGTTGTCTCACTTAGGTCCGAATTAACAGAGCTGGATTACTTGCAAATCTTTTGAATTTCTCTTACCACGTATACAGATGAGTCTTTTGTAGATTTTGTACAAACACATGCAAGACATCATGGAGTGAATCAGAGGTAGATCAGAGAGTTTGGGTTAGCGGTTTTGGGGAAAACTATCAATTTTTTTGGTGGAAATTAAAAACTTAAATGAAATGGCGTCTTTACCCTAATACTATGTATTACCTGATTGTATGTAATACTTTAAAAGTTAGATATTGAAGTTAGATATTGAAGGTTAGTATACTTTTGATAACATCACAAGCACAAGTCCCGTTACAGTAACAATGCAAGTTGGGAGCCTTACGATAAAATGCTTTGTAATTCAACCAAGGCAAAGACACCAATAAATATGAACCAAATATCCTTGCTGACTTTAATTCGACGATCAAACAGCTTGTGAAAATGTTGTTTTTTGGCTTACTGTTTCATGGGAAACATCTTAATTCTGCTTCTTCCTTCAGGCATAATTAGTGATTATATGAATAAATATAGAGGAGCAAACATTTTGCCTGAAGCCGTTTTGAAAACATACAAATCCCCCAACCTCCAAAGACAAGATCATCAAATGTTATAATCCCTTTAAATAACCTTTTAATTTGTTTGCCACAGAGCACCCCAGGTGCCATCTGCCATCAGTTATTAGATTTATCGGTAAACAACATGAAGACCAACTTTATCACAAATATTAAAGAAATCTCTTCAGAGTCTATCACCTGGTCATGGCCCGGAAAAAAACCAGATCCTATTCTTTCTGGGCTCGACACAATACTCAAGCTGAGACTGAACATTTAACTCATCGAACGAACCTTTACTGCCAAAAAACGAAAGCCTTCTAAAAGAGCACAGGACAATTTATCATGAAAAGCACAGACCACTTCTGCTCCAATCTCACCTACTTCTCACTCTTTGTATTATATATCCCTGAAGGCCAGCCCTGGCATTTGCTTATGTTCTGTTGTTTTACTCCCTTTGCTCAGCACTCAGCTCCTTCTCACTTAGTCTGCTCGATTCAATTTGTGGCCTAAATATCTTTCCCTAATATGTGTCATTGGAGCAGAGCGGCGGTGCTTCCTCTCTGGCTGCTTTGAAGAAGCTTGTGTATGTTTGTCTTGGTTCTGTCCTCTCCTCTGGGAGGAGATCGGGTCTCCGGCCGCGGCTGGCATGTTGGCTCCTCCAGCCCCACTCTTGTTTGCAGATATTTAGTTTAGGGTGACAATAAGCCGGAAGAAAACAAGCTCCTTTTAGGTCAGTAAGAGAGAGAAGTGGTGGACTGAGAAGGGGAGAGAGAACTAGAAAAAAAGTGGGGGACAAGGGACTCATCCCTGGATGGGGATTCTCTTTAAAGCTTTCTGTTTGTGGCCCCTAGGGCCAAATTAAGAGAGCGTCATTATCCCTGGCAAATTACCACGCTGCCTTTGTGGTCCAGCCATGGTACATTAGGGTGCCTTAAAACGTGGCCGAGCCGTGCCCATTCAGCTCACAAAGAGAGGGGCCGCTGGCAGATCCTTGGCCTGTTTAACAGAGGAGGCATTCACAGCACATCGGGGGATGGTGACGGTGATGGAGAGGGTCTCCTGAGATGAGTAAAAACCACTCGGGCCAAGGCCGATGCGACATACTCTTAAAACACATGCCAGCTGATGATGTCATCCCCTGACTTCATCTAGAGTTTGATCTGGATCTGATAAGGAGCCTCAAGAAAATGTCCATGCCAGTTCTGTCAGAGCTCTATGCATTCATCCATTACCCTGACCAGGATTTAAATGTAGCCTCTAATTGCTAATCAGCCGTGTAGCGACCAATCCGCAGCTCGCTACAAATTAAATCATTTTTCCTTCACCTTCTGTAAATACCGGTCGCAGCCTCCGGTGACCTACAGCACCCGTCAGATCTTTGTCCCATCTCGTCCAGTGAACGGTCTCTCGTGTATATCATGTGCAGGTGTGCGCAGTTTACCTGTATGTTACCTGAGAACAGTGCACCAGCTGTCACAGAGTCACTATTGCAGGAAGAGGGACAGAGCAAATTGCAAAAGTAAGCTGTGAAATTTATAACAGACCAACAGAAGCAGAACGTGGAACAGACTTCTTTGTTCCTGCATACTTTTAAATCTAACAAACATTTTGCCATCAGTTATTTATGGCTATGATTTAGAGCTAAAACAATTACTCAATCAATCATTTAGTCAATCAGAAGAAAATTAACAAAAATTTTGATATATTATCAATTAGTTATTGAAGTCTCTATAGAGCAGTAAAATCAAACTTTCTCTGGTTGCTCCTCGTCAAATTTTTGGATTTGTTGCTTTTCTCTCTTTTATATTATTATAAAAGAGAGAAATTTTTATATTATTATAAATTGCATATTTGCATATTTTGTTGTTCCAGATGTCACCCTGCAACTTAGAAATTTGTTCTTGGCATTTTTAAAAAATCTTGTAGATTGATTACTTATCTGAGAAGTAATAGATTAATTGTTAATAACAGAACTCTATGATGTATGAAATACCTCTTTGCTTGTTTTCTGTTTGGTCTGTTCTCTTATTTCACCAGTTACCTTTTTATCACTATGTCACCCTTTATTTTTCCACAATGTAATATTAATATTACTTATTAATATTACTTTCAACAAGGATATGTTATAAACTTGGATTAATGTTGTGCAAACCAGAAATAACCTATACTCAATCTCAAAGTCAACTTAAAAAAATAACTAAAAAAATTAATGGACACATTTACTTAAATGAACGTGTTTATGGACAAATTCAAATACCAGGTCCCATAACTTATTAAGAGTATTGGATGTCAGGTGGAACTCTCCTGTCTGTGCAATACAATGTACTTTACAATTTGGCTACATATGTTGTAGGGAATAAAACAGAACAACAAAATTTTTAAATTTTTTTTCTTTGCTGGTTAATTTTCCCAATTAGTTGGCTGCTCCAAAACGTGTTCTCCAAAACGCGGTCTTGTTTTAAGATGTAACTTAATGAGCAGGTGAATAGTATAGGGAAGAAATAAAGGCCAGGAGATGTACTGTTTGACCTGGTTAGTGCTTCAATGTTTCTGGGCCTTTTTGAAATTATTGGATGAATCGTGGTGTCTTTTGTCCCACTGCCACTGAGAAAGCTGTAGGAGTTGATCTGAGAAGGAGAGGCAGACACTTCGAGTCTGTGTGAAAGATTTCAGCTGTTGCAGACTGCTTGCAACACATAAATGTCTCTCAGTTATAAATGGCATCTGCTAAAGGGCTTTGGTGGAAGTTTAATCTTCGTTTCAGACATCAACAGGTAGCTCAGAGTCGATATAGAGCAATCAGAGCTGATCCTATGGGCCTAAAACGCTTGAATCAAGTTTTCACCAAACGGCCATAAATTCAGAGTGCATCATGAGCTGTAATGTCAAATTCTTCAAAGAAAACTAAATAACAGGGCTGCTGAGGGTACTGTAAAATTACTCGAGTGTGAAATGCTTGTTCTTGGCAACTTGCCATTATTTGTCATCTAATCAACTGGAAGCTTTACCTCAGCGATTGGTATCTCCTTCATTTTTCTTTCTACGATAGGTGGGAGATTTCATTGCTTTCCAACATTGTTTCCTGGTTTTATGAACTCAATCTCTCTGCTGAAATAGATGAAGGAGCTGGGGAGGCTTTTGTCCAGGGGCTGTGGTGGAGGCCCTGAGCCCGTAAATCCTGTGCTGATCTTTGGATCATTAAGCTGTGGGCCTGAGTCCTTTGGTTCTTTATCACCAGGACTGGATCCCAGGCCATAATGGAGGCCAACTAGCTAATGATTAGCTGTCCTCTACAGCTACCCCAGAGCTGGCTGCTGCTGCTACAGCTGCCTGTCTGAATGGGTGGAGACTATGAAACTATACAAGTCTGGCTTGAAATACTTTCTCTTTTTATCTGTCTGACTCACTTTCTTCCGATACTATTCAGAGTTTTCCCAGAAACCTTAGTGTGGAATGTAAGTGGTTTATGTGTAAAGCGATGTTGATTTAAACAATTCTGAGCACTTTATTAGAAACATGATACTAGTAGTGGGAAAAAACAGCCTCACTTCCTCTTGCCCTGGACTTGACAAGATGCTGGAAACATTCATTTGAGATTCTGGTCCATGTTGATGTGATTGCATCACATAATTTCTGCAGATTTGTGAGCTGCACATTCATGCTGCCAATTTCCAGTTTTACCACATCCCAAAGGTGTCCTACTGGATTCAGATCTGGTGACTGGGGAGGCCACTGAAGTCCGCTGAGCTCATTGTCATGGTCATGAATCCAGTTTGAGAAGACTTGCTTTATGACATGGTGCATTATCATGCTGGAAGTAGCCATTAGATGATGGTATATTGTTTCTGACCCGACCATCTGCTGCCTCAGCAGAATCCAGACTCATCAGACCAGGCTACGTTTTTCCATTCTGCAACTTTCCAGTTCTGGTGAGCATGTGCCCACTGTGGCCTCAGGTTTCTGTTCTTGGCTGACAGATGTGGAACCCAACATGTTCTTTGGCTGTTGTAGCCAATCCACCTAAAGGTTTGGACTTGTTGTGCAAGAGGTTCTTTGCTGCTCACCACAGTTGTAAAGTTGGGTTATCTGAGTTATCATAGCCTTTCTGTCAGCTCCAACCAGTCTGCCCTCCTCTGACCTCTCTCATCAACGAGGCGTTCCCGCCTGCAGAACTGCCGCTCACTGGATGTTTTTTGTTTTCCCCACCATTCTGAGTAAACTCTGAGACTTTGGTGAATGAAAATCCCAGGAGCTTGCGGCCCATCTGGCACCACCAATCATGCCACGGTCAAAGTAACTGAAATCACATTTTTTTTCCAATTCTGATGATTAATGTGAACATTAAATTAAGCTGCTGACCTGTATCTGCCTGATTTTATGCACTGCATTGCTGCCAAATGATTGCCTGATTTGATAATTGCATAAATAAATCTGTGTACAGGTGTTCCTAATTAAGTGTTTGGTGAGTGTATGGTTTAAGATGCTAAAGGCCCCTGAGAAGTTGTAAAGCTACTCATGTAACTAGTCCACAATAGATGTCGGAGCGGTTTGTGCACATGTGATTGTGAATTTGAAAAACAACAACTGCCTCCTCTTAGGTCTGCTGTTGAACAGATTGCCTTGTCTCTAAACAGTCTCTAGGTTTATAGAGCTGAGAGGGATATGATTGGCTTCTGTGAAAATGAAGACTGAGATGCAGTGTTTTGGATCCTGAAATCCCCTTTCTTCCTTCTATCAAAATCCTTGGATACTTTTGGTTTTTCTGGAGCTAAGCAGGCTTGTGAAGGTGATAAACAATGTACTTTGAAGCAAATATCGAAAATAACTATGATCATAGTCTGTCCACTTACAAATATGACTATGAATTAACTATTTTTGAAGAGAGAGCATGTAAGGTAAATTGAGGCAAAGATCAGGCTAGGTTGGAATAGGATTTCATCTGCACCACCATATCAATAGGTTTATACCCTTTCAAAAGGAGATTGCATGTGGAAACATTAATAACCACAGTAATTGCATTTACATTATTTTATTCACTGTGATAGAGTGGCGATTGCCTTGAGGACAAGGTTTGCAGAAAATGGCTTTGCTCAAACATAAGGGCAGACACAATTTTGATATTGGACAATTACACAAAGATTATGTTCGAAGAATTTAATCCAGTTGAATATTTAATGCTAGATTTTTTTTTTGGATTGTTTATTTCATCAGGATCTGCCCATGGCAACAACTGTATGGCCAAAGAGAGCTAACTAAAACACTTGGTTGAGGTTAGGGAAGAACTACTGTGAATAAAAAAAAGCCTACCATGTATTAATGGACATCTATAGCATGTCTTGCCGTCCTTGAAGAGGGATCACTTACCTGTTGTTCTTCCTGAGGTTTCTTCCATTTTTTCCTGTTAAATGGTTTTCTTGGAGGTTTGAACTAATATCAGTTGAGGGTCTAAGGATAGAGGGTGTTGTATGCTGTACAGATGATATAGCCGTTGGAGGCAAATATGGGATCTGGGCTAAACCAGCCTCCCCTGAATTGTAACAGGAGAACCTAGCTATCTCCTCTGTCAGATTTTTCACTCTGTGGGAACACCACTTTGACTCTCCACATCCGGTCGGTTGAAGGTTCCTGGCTGTAAACTTGCTGTTTGCTGCTTAATCATTCAGTAAGGATTAGTGGCACTATGTGTTTTCTAATTATAGACCTGGAGTGTGCACTCTCCGCCTCTGTGGGGTCAAATCTAGCCCACCAGGCCCTCAGCCAGCTTACTCACAGCTACACTCAACCGCTACTTTCACACGTTTATTTCTTTGTCGTTAACTTGCCATCTTTTTTATTCTTGTTCTTTATTTTTCTTTTTATCACTCACACATGCTCTCTTTTCTCGCCTTTTCTGTCTGTCTGTTTCATTTTTTTTCTCCCTCTCTCTCTTGTTGAGCTCACAACAAAGACTTTTCATTTGGATAAAATAAAACTCAATGAGGTAGCTGTCAAAATAAATCACTTCCTGTATTCCTGAAAGAAAAGGACACCAATTCTTTTTTTTCCACGCAATCAATCAGTTCCCCTTCCACGTCTTTTCACATCTTTCCATTCTTGCAGAACAATAGGTTTGATTAACCCCTCTGGGAAAGCTCATTATCCATTTCCATTACAAAGGTGTTTGTAAGACACTTGGATTGGAAACGCCTGGGCAAAAAACATAGATCAAAGGAATATATTGATGCCCATGAGTTCTGAAAAACAATAATAATAGAAAAATGACGGCTGCCAGTCTCCACTCAAGCATCTGGCTTAACAACAGGCCAGATGTGTATCCTGCATTGTTTATGTCAGGAACGTGTTTTTGATCATTGTGACCGCTTTGTGTCCAGTCTATCAACTGTGATGGTTGAAACAGAAGAATAGTGCGTTGACAGATGCAGGCGTTTCAGATCAGTGTGTTTTCTTTCTCTTCTGCTGTCTCCTCTGCTTTTCACTAGCATTAAAATGTTTTATTACACCTTAGCCTTCTTTCACTTTCATGGATGACGTGACCTGCAACATCGGAGTATGAGTATGAGTTTATTTTTATTATCAGATCCTGTTAAAGTCTTTTTGGGGTTCTACTGTTAAGTCAAATCAATTCCTTCAAGCGACTCCTAGGAGATGGTTCAATCCATTTTTAATCAAAGCTCGTTATTAAGCAGGTGTTTAGATCAGATTAGTGTGTGTATTTTCCCATCACTTATTTGTTGAGCCTGTGATGTGGAACCATATGGTGGTTGTGAAGATGAATGTGTGTTCCCTGAAATAACCTCAAAATAATTTATTTCCATCACCATAAAATGTTTTATTATGCACAAGTTTTAATTAACACTGACACTTTGGAAAATTCATTTGTTTACTGTCCTCGTGGCCGTACATATTCCACACAGACGGTTTTGCGACCTTGGTTGTCTGTGTACATATTAACAAATGTTTTTTTTGCCACAGATAAACCCTTGCAGACACGGACAGATAACAAAATTTACATTACACGGACCCTCGCAGTTATGCCTGACACAGTATAATGTGAGATTTACACAGAGTCAGGTGACACAGCTGATTTCACTTTTATCTCTGTGTGTCCAGTGCCGAGATAGGTCCTGGTTACCTTCAGCTTAATTTAGCCTATCTTAGCTCAAAGACAGATACTCAGTTTACACCTGGCATTAACACGTGATCTGTATCTGGATACATTTTCTGGATAATGATACATTATCTGGGTAATAACATCCGATCCACGGATTACATTTACACCTGGTATTAATGAGCGTTCTTGTTTACTCAATCTCAGTACCCAAATTATCTAGGCGTGTTGGGCAGATTTGTCAGCAAACATGGCACGTCCCGGGTTAAACGAAGCAATGCATGTCACCTGTTTTTTGAGCGGGATATAGCTGCTGCGGTTACTTGTAGCTTTTGTTTAAAGCACAGGAAGAGGCAGAGTCAGGGGACCTTCAACCCACTGAGCAGACATTTTTCATAGGAATGTGTTCGCATTTACACCTGCTAAGATGCGACCAAAAGGGAAGCCCGACGCCCTCCAATTATGGTCTGGTTTGTCCAATTGCATGCCAATCTCAGTACGTTCTGTAGGCATTACCATTAACATTAAGAGTTCCGCCAAACATGAAACAAAACACTACCCAACAACTTAATATCCCTTTTAAACTTAGTTTAAAAGCCGGTTTGTTTTTTTATCCATCAATCCAATATCTATGCCTGATTATCCTGAGCAGGGTCGCCCACCCCAGCTTACATTGGGCACGAGGTACACCCTGCACAGGTCACCCAGAGGAAACAGAGACACAGAATGAAAATCTAAACTCCATAAAGGCCTCAGCCAGCGAACACGGTTTTATTCACCATAAACAGCCAGTGTACAGACATTAGCCCTAGGTATCTAACATGGTTTCTCCCCCAGTTTCTATCCTTTTCATCTGTTCATTAATTTACATTTTCAATTTGCGTTGACACACTTGCGTGGATACATCGTCAGCTCAGTTCACAGCGTGTACACCAAACCTACTCTTTTCTCATCCACATGTCTTTCAATTTACTTTGTAATAACGCTGCAAATAACAATTATTTTTTATAATCGATTAATCTATTGATTTTTTTTCTTGATTAGTCAATCAATCTAACAAATTTTTTTTAAATTAATCTATCGATTATTTTCTGATTAGTTGTTAATCCTTTGGTTAATTTACCAATAAATAATAACCATAACTTCTACCATTAGTCTTTCAACCTTCAACCTCCAACCTTATTCAAACATTCTCTCATAAATATGCTTATTTTACAAATAAATATTTCACAACATAAAAAATAAACAAAAGAAAAAAAAAGCCATCTTTCAGTAATACAAATGTCCATGAGTCCAACACAAATTAATCCCAACATAAATAGTGCAAAAAGATTTTAGGGCAACACAACAGATAAGGATGCAAATGACTCCCAGACACTGACGAGACAAAACTCATAATAATAATAATCCAAATGATTTAAACTGCTGTCTTGTTGTTTTGAGTTCGGAGAGCCCAAGGATTTTGTCTTTTGAATTGCTTGTGCATAGCAGTTGTGCTGCTGTGGTAGGTCATTTCAGTTTTACAAACTGTGCGACGCACCTTTATATCAGGTCTCTTTTTAAAGAATTCCCACACTTTTGACTACTCGGTTGTCATTTTGAGCACGCCTGGGAGAAGGAGCCACCATAATTGGAGATGTCTGTAAACAGCGTGATGCATCGACGCATTCGACGCAACTCAACATATTTAATCAATACGTCATAACTGACGTAATCGATTATGTCGACGCATTGCGCCAACCCTTCTTTGTATGGTACGAACCTTAAGGGCATCTGGATTTATTTCAGCATCTCACTTAATTATTCCATTTTTTAAAAGGTACATTCACTTCAACATATCAAAATGGGATTACATGTAATCCTTGTTCTTGTACAGGATGACCTCCTCTTTTTGGTAGAATTAGGTTTCTTTACAGAATTAATTACTCTGAGGTTTGGGGCTGAGGATGTTTCTTTGTGTTTTCAGTCTCTGGGTCCTTTGTGTCCCAGCCAACATTAGGGAGCAGGACTGACCGAGATTTGGGTTATGAGTTACGCCCTCTGTGAATATGGAACTGTAGAACGAAAAATTGACACACAATTGAACGCACAAAAGAACCTTAATTGAAAAGTGGCAATATATCAAACTAAACACACTACATCAATTCGATAATGATTAGACTGGTAATTAGATATTTGGAAATCCTTCTCTTTGTACAGGTGGCTGATAGTTGATAGTACCTGACGAATTGTTCATGTTCCTCCCCGGAAGATTTCTTGGATTAGACTCTGGCATATTATAAAACAATCCAGACACACTCGTTGATTAAGACACCCACACTGCGGCCTCCAATTTGCAGCTCAGCTTGATCAAACTGCTAATTTACAGAACTAATGAGAAAATGAACAAAAATTAAGGAATCATTTGGTTGTTGTATTTCATCGAAAAAAAGAAGCTGCAATTGTTTTTCTGCTGCGGGTGATTATATCACTATTACAACACAACACGGCACCTTCAGGCACTCTCCCTTTTAGAATTATAAAGCAGCAATGGAAGTGTAGCACTGGAAGTGTGTTGTGCGCCCGGGTGGTAAACAATGCCACCAGTGATCAGACTTGTTTTCATTTTCATCACCAAAATTCCTGGCATAACGTCTGGGTCACGCATCAAGAAGACTGTAACGAGAAATTGTGTTGTGAGACCACATAGCAATTAAAACAGGATACAAGATGTTTTTTTTCTAATTACATCACAATGGATTTAATTACAGCTGCATGTTTTGCAAAGCAACAGTGTTGCAAATAGCGTCGGGTTTGATCGTCTGTCTTTTATTTGTGACAGGATGTTCCCTCGCTCCCTGGACTGTAACCAGTGTTCGAAAAGACGCTATGAAATGGGACCCAAACACTGGCACCATTTGGGAGATACAGAGGAGTTAACGAAAAGGAACAAATGATCCGCTGCTGCCTTTTTGTCCATCTGAGTTTGATTCTAACATGTAACTGTCTCAAAAGGATTAAAATCATTTACATTTAATGATCTTTTAAATGATAACTTAATGATCAGTGATCTCTCTGTAACAATCTCACAGAGGTTGATGGGTCATTCAGAGCGCTCACACTCGTCCACAAAGTTTGGATGCTCCAAATAAATATGTGCACGAAAGCTTTTTCTAAAAAGTTGGACTTCTGTCAGTTCAAAAAGTATGGTACTCTTCTGACAGCTTATAGTGCTCCTGCAATCTTGAATCCCTCTCCCCAACACATCCTCTTCCTCCTTTGCTTTCAGTCTTTGTGAAAAAACAGTAAGATCTGACAGCTCCAAGCTGAACAGTGTAAAGTTTGTGAAATGGAAATGGCTTTTTGGTTTCTCCTAAAAGTCTGACCACTTTATCTCTTCTGGTGTCTGTCTGTGTCTGTGTGTGTGTGTGTGTGTGTGTATGAGACCTTGTTTAGATGTAGCTAAATGCGTCCAGATTGTGAGATGGATTGCATACGTCTGCAAATCCATCTCCACTGACAACTGGTGGTCAGATCTTGCTGTCCCGATCTATATGCAAATAACCAAAAACGTCACTTTCACAGTGCTTTTGCACAAGTGGCAGAATTTTCCTCCTAGGACAACGCTGGGCACGACCACCTTGTCACAGCAGAGAAGAGTGTTCTGGTTCTCCTGGAGCACCAATAATGTCCTGTATAGCAGAAGAGAAAATGCCAGAATCAGTAATGCTAAAATACACAGACAGTATGCCAGGGAGAATGGAAGCTGTTGTGGCGACTTAATGCCACTTATGTTGGTTTTTCCTTTAATTTGTCACATATCTGTGGGTGGGTTGGTGCACAATCATGCAAAGACGCTGATTACATTATAATAACTCTGTTGAGGGGCAGGTAAAACAACATGATCGCTCACATTTGGCTCTCAAGAAGTTGAGGAAAAAAAATATTTCAGTGACTCAAATCAGCAGGCTGTCGTCTATGATGGCATGTTGCTCAAGATGCAATTTAGCTGTAATTTACCAATGCTAATACATACCACTGTATTTCCTTAGTCAGGGTTGTAAAAAGTTTGTTCTTTTGCAAAGAACACGAATTCAAAATGTCGTCAGCATAATGGAAAAAAAGAACCCATATACCATATTTTGTCAGATCGTGGTTGTTGGACATAAGCGCATAATGCGTTATGCCGTCGTGTTTGTCTCAATTCGTGCTCCATATCTTGTCAGCAACCCATCGTGACAGACATGAAATCAACAAACTATTTACAGCCACCTTTCAAACCCACAGGTGATACATTTTTGATGATCAAAAGATAAGAGTGGACTAAGGTGGTCAGCTGCAGTCAAGCATACTGTGTGTGTTGAGTCTACACTCTTTAGTGTCTCTTCACGTGAAACCCATGAAACCATCCCCCAGCGCAGCTTGGCTGATTAGATTTTGAGAGTCTGCTGACTGCGTTAACAGTTGTATTTTTAGGTGTCTAGCTTGTAATTACATCACAAGATGAATTTTAATGCCATGAGAACAGGAACGAGATGTGTGTCTGTGTCACGGGCCTTGTCAAATGCAGCGGAAAGAGCCAAACTGACAAGCGCACGAGATCCAAAGTGATGTTATAAATATTCTTTCCTTCAGTGATTGTTTCTCACATGCCATTATGATAACCTGTTATTCTGTACCTAGCAAATCATATATCTTAAAATGTAATCGCTGCGAGAACATTTTTACCCCTGAACAGTCAGTCACACAATTTAAACATCAAAAAAGGCGGTCCAAATTAGGGACAAGTTGTTTATATCTTCATACGATTTTCGTTTTTTCAGTACGGAACTGACGTAATCCATAAAAATCTTGACCTGAAGCTGCATGTGTTTTGTGTGTGTGTGTGTGTGTGTGTGTCTGTAAAGACGTGAACGCGTCCTTGACTAAGAAATCAAAACTATGCTCAGCAACAGTGGCATTGAAAGAAATCTTAGAAACTGAAGACAGATGAATGCAAAAAAGACCATTCAAAAAAAACTAACAATATTTAGACAAAGTCCTCTCAGCTGTATGTGTGGACAGCCATAGAAATAAGCCCACAGGGTGAATAAAAGCTGAGTGGAGAAAACCAAAGATGCATAAGTTAGTCACTGGCATTCTTAAACAAAAAAAAAAACAATTATTTTACAGTCACTGTGTTCATATTTATCTTTTCGTTCTGATTGTTCCTGGTTTATTAATGTGTCATTGTTTCTGTTCGGTGTGATCAATTTTTCACGGAAAAATGCTTGTATTGTTGAAGGAGATGGGTTTAAAGTGATTTTCATGTCGATCTCACGTCTGCGTGCATACAATACATTCTGCTGAGAAGACACCATTCACTGCAGTGTATAGTATATCAAACCCTTTTGTGACAAGCACAGCTCAGAAAATGCTTCCGCTAATAGGAAGTGACGAGAAACATAGAGGGAAAAGACAAATGAGCTGTTGACTATGCTCTACACCCCCTCTGAGAGAGTAAAACAATAAATACATAAATAAATGGTTAAAAATCAATGTTTATGCTGCAAATGGTATTTTTAGAATCTGTTTCACCTATACTTTGGATTGACATTTTGATCCCGCATTTTCTTAAAAAACGGAAAATAATGAGCTATGTGAGCTTGTGCAGCGTCCCCTGTCAGTACTGTGGTGAAGCTGCGGGTGTACGTGACTTGCTGAAAATGGGACCGATGCATATCATATACACGGATCGGACCACTTGATGATGAAAAGGTGACGCGGCTTGGATTTTCCCCGAGGCGGTGCTGCCGGTGCCGCGGACCTGTTGCATCCATCGTGCCGGCAGATCAGAGACCCCCGAGTGTATGATGAGACCTGTTAAGAAGCAAAGAGCCGATTTGCTCGGGCTCAGACGTATTTTTCTCTGAAACAGTGCAGGGACCCCAACACACACATGTACTGTACTTCCTCACAGACATCCACACACACTTGGCTGCTGGTGACGGTCTACTGATTGTCACATAGTGCCTTTATCTTATTTTTTTGTTACGAGGACAGTGTGTGTGTAATTTGATGCTTTTGACAGATTGACATTGTTTGCCAGATTGTTATATAACCATCCCCACAACAAAATAATGCTTCTGAAATAATTCCCCATTTTGGAATCACAAAGGCACTCTCCACAGACTGTGTGTTTGCGCGTAGTTGGCGGCTTTTATTAAACTTTTGCAGCCAATCCCCAAGTAGCACAATGGTAGAGCGTGATGAATGCCCACAGATAGAATCCAATAAGATGGATTTGGTGGGAACAGCAGCTCTTGCTCACTCATTCACTCGCCGTCTTTCTTCTCTCTATCTCCCTTTTTGTTTCGTAGTCTCTCTACCTCACTCCATCACACACGCCCTGTCGTTCATCCACCAGCGGGCTACCAAATCGGTCGTTCGCTGGCGGCAGATCAATGCCCTGTAATCATCGGGGGAGGCAAACTGCTGGTCTTAAACGGAATGCCTCCTACCTTGGCGGCCCTTTCTCACCGAGCCTGTGCTCCGGGTTTGAAGTGGAATCACCGGCGCAGTCTGTGATCGACAGTGTTGGACACACATCAGCTGTCTGCTGTTGTCTGCTTTGTGCACAACCATTCAGTGCTCAAAGATTGAAGCCCGCTGTACAAAGCACTGTAAAGGCTCTGCAAAGCACTGCAAAGCACCATGGATGCAGTAAGCCTGAACTTGGTTACTGTACATTCACACAAGACTTGTGTTAGATTCCAGTGATGCTGCCTGGCGTTGAGGATGAACTGTGCTGACATAATGTACATTTCAACATGCACCTAATGTCTTTAAAGTTTAACTGGAAGAATTATGAAAGCATAAATGAATGAATGAAACCTCGGTTGCCCCAAGGGGAATTTGTCTTGCACAATTGGCCTTTACAACATGCATATAAAAGCTTCAGACGCCAGCACTGGGTCTACAAATATTACAAATTAGGCAAACAATAAAGTAGTGATATATAAAACACAGCTGTAATATGATGAAAGCTCTGGTGCCAAGTCAAGTCAAAGTCTGCTAAGTAGGTGGATGCTGCACGAGACGGAGGGTGTGATACTTGTTTTTGTTTTCTTCCTGGACATGATGTATCTCCACCCTGTGGGTAAAACTGCATCATCAGACAGGATAGGGTCCGACGGACTTGTTTGGATCTCATGAGCGAGCTCATAAATAACGGTGCCTGTCATTTCTCTGGTGCAGCACACCTAGTTACCTTTGCCACCAAATCTGACAACACCCGCTCACTGCACCTATGTATCGTGTTTTCTGGACAAGCGACCCCATGTGGGTCTGCAAATGACTGTCCTCGTTTGGAGCTGGACGTAGTGTGACATTGTTATACCGCCACACGTCGCAGGGAGGAGGTTGGGCTGGATGGTTAGGCGTACAAAGTGTGTGCCATAGTTCGCACTCTGAAGATGGTCTTTCTCTGAAATGAAACAAGTAGCCTACCTACAGCTGACTAAATGTAACACTAGGACTGACGTATCATAAAATGCTGGTATTTTTGGGGCACAGACACATGGGTCGTATCTGTAAGGCACTCACGGCCACTTCTGTCAATCCTGTGTCAGTACTTGCCGGTTTGATGCATTCTCCCAACACTTCGGAAAGAAAGTTAATTCACTCTGGATAAAAAAATCCTGCAAAATAACAACCGCATCGACCTGTAGCGTGTCGTGGCTGCATTCTTAGCATTTGTGTTGGCATTGACATTCTAGCATTAATATCATCAGTATTGATGCCCATGTGTTTATAATTTTGAGCATGGTTAGTGGTTTAGCATTTCCACATTCCGAAGAAAGTTTTTTGGAAATCAATTATGATGGTATGAAACCTTGATACTTTTTTGAGAAATGTGTCTGTAGCAGAGTATCAGTTCCTGGTTGTTGTTATTGAATGTCTGGTCAGATTTGCAATCTTGTTCATTTATTCTTTGATCAGACCGTTCCTGATTTAAATCCAACTTTGGCAATTTCACACTATCATATGTAGGCACATTTCTCATACGTATGCTTGTGTTAAAAAAAAAAGCATTCAACATTTGAGGAGTTTGACTTCCTCAGTTAAATTTTAAAAAAGGATTTCAAGAAAAAGATATCTAATTTTTTTTTTTTTAAGGATTGTTTTGGTTTTGGAAGGTGAAATTTCATCAGTGTTGTAGCATAAACAGTACAGGACATGAATTAAAATCAGAATCACGGAGAGGAGGTGTTTTTTGCTTTTGCTCTGCAATGCTGGATCCCTGTTTTGGATTCATGCCTCCTGGTTGCTTGTAGACATCCTGAGTTGCTCCACAGCCCATTAGCATTCCAGAGGGAAATATCAGCCACGGGTTTTGAAGTTTCTCATAGCATTTGCTGTACCAGCTACCCCTTTTTCCCATAGGTAAAGTGAAGTTTTTCTACAATTTGTAAAATGTTGAATAATCCAGGTCCCAACTCCAACAGGGTGGCACTCATATTCAAATTTTAAAGTTTGATGTAAGAAACAAAATAAAAGTTGAGCAACACTGCCAGTGTCTGCTGTTCTGTCTGACTGTGGTTATGCTGTTATTTTCATCAAGTAGTGCTACCAGAGATGTGATCAGTCACATTATCCAGTCATAGGTGCACAGTGTCCATACAGATTGATTTGTTTCACGGAGAAAATCCAAATCTATCCCCGAATTTAACAATTTATTTGTCAATTATTATTATTATTATTATTATCATTCTGTTTTCCATTCAGCACCCTTTACCACAACACTCTCTCACAGAGGGGAAAGGCTCACACAGAAACACGTTGTGTCTGAATGACCAGAGCCCTGAGCTTGGTGCCAGTCTCCCAGGCGTGTCACTCATATAACATAGACACAGCGCAGACACAAAGAGCTCTTTAAACACTAGCGACAAGCTTGTCATCAGGCTGCCTGTGATTGATCACTCTTTGTCACTGATCAGTATTGGTTTAGGTAAACTTTCATTCCTGATAAAATATTTCTTTTTACTACTGTAGGCAAACTGGAGCTTAATATTGATGCTTAGAAAAATGACATCAAATTTTTATGAATGCAGTTGGGGCTTCGTAGTGGTTAAAGCTAGTTTTTTTTTTTTTTTTCTGCTTTTCCGCCTTTAATTTATTTTTTTCCTGTTAGAATACTAATTCAAACATTTGCTTCATTCTTCATTGAAATTCAGACTCCCGCGAGAGAAGGCTGGCATTTGCGTTGATCAGTCATGCACTCAGATCATGCCTTCTTTCACGTTCCCATGTGTGCCATGGTGTCAATTAAACCTGAGGTCTGTGGTGCTCTAGCAGGCCGACTCTGTCTAATGGGGTTCCATGCGAAGAGACTATCCATAATAGAATTAATAATGAGACACACTTGCCAAAAGGGCTCAGTTATCATCACCATCTCATTTGCAGTGAATTCTTACTTATTTTCAGAAATGAAACATTAGAAGCAAAACTGGACAAAAACCCAAGCCTGGCCATAAAACTCACTTCATGGTGCATTAAATTCCAACGAGTTCCAGTCCTACCCGGCTTCTCGGTGATTAAAGCTGCTTGGATGTGTTCTGGCAAGTAACGGGAAGTGTGGTGTCGTAGAGTTGCAATTCAGATCTATCAGTGGAGAGAGGAAGGGAGCTGACAAGGAGAAAGGTTTCTTTCTGCTCAGCGCCACAGAAATAGAACAGAGAGGAGAGGAACAATACCGCTGTGGAAGAGAGATCTGTACTCTTTCCAGCAACCTGAGGCGAGATGCAAAAATAAAGTCATAAATATAACACATTTTCACAAATAAATGAAAAATGAAAGTAAATGAAAGCTTTTATGAAGTTGCAGCTTTTCTAAACATCCAATGTCAAGTAGAAGGACACTGCCCCCCCCTAATAAACCATAGTAATCATGATGGGAGCAAAGGAGGAAGTCAGGTGACGTAGAATATAGAACGACAAAGTCAGCATCAGGAGGTGGCTGGGGTGGATGGGTGGGTGGACAAAACCCAGGACTTTTACACAGGAGACCGCTGTTAATATCCAGTGTGAAACTGTTAGTCGGTGTCATTTCTTTTAACCCTGACTGTTCCACAACCTTAACTGTGGATGCATTATTATAACCATGATGGTGAAGGTCCAATACGCCTGCTGCCGTAGGTGTGCTATTTCAGGAGATGCTCCTAAGGTTGTATCAGAGGATAGGGACAAATGGCCTGTGGTGGTTCAGGTTGGAGGACTTCTTGGGTGGGAGGGTTTTGAGTAATGTGTTTATATTGCCAGTAGTAGTGACAGTGGTTTGAATAAATGGACAAACTGGGTCATTATCATAAACAGTAATTGTCGCCATGGCTGAACGGACAAAAAAGAGTGTCACCTAAAGAAACTCAACGACTATCAACAGAAAATACAGAGGAAAAACAGTCACGATACTTTGACACAATAGAAATACCACAGGTAAACACCTTCAACCAAAGAAAGAGAACTTGGCACAAAATAACTCACAGTTAAGAAACTCCAAATGAAAACCCAGAAATTTTCATTCAGCCTATGACTTTCAACCACTGGAGGCAGGGGAAGCAGTCACAACGTGTTCAGGCCAACAAGAGTTGTCACCACAACGGGCTCTGGCAGAAAAACACAGAGTCACTTGACAAAATAGTTGATCCCGGCTCAACTTTTGCAACAATACAGCGCAATATCATCTGGCAAGACACTGCGTCGGCCAACAAAATACATGCAAGTGCACATTCCTGTTGCATTACTTTGTAACATGAACGGTGCCGTTAACCTTTTGTTGTAAAATCCTGTGTATTATAAACCATTGTGCAGGGTTTTGGCACGTGAGAAGCCTTCACATTCACAGATCTCTTACTCAAACTGGACTTCCTTGATCTAATTTCATGTCTCACTGGTGCCTGAAGGTACACCCCCCCACCCCCAACAGCCTCTCGTGTAGGGCTGATTTCCGTCCAAATACCAGCTTAGCCTCTGTCAAAGGAACAATATAGGTCTTGCAGTACTGTAAACTCCAGAGCTCTACCCAAAACATCCCAATGTCACCTAGGTTTGAGTTATGACCGTGTGCAACGGCAGTAACTTGAAGAAATAGCTATTGCAGTTTTGTTATGTTATCAACTGATTCTGTTCCCAAAATATACTGTTAGGTCTGCTGTTTCTTTGCCTTTTTCTGGAAAAAAAAAGTGTTTTTCTATTCTGTAGACCAAAAACAATTGGTGAAAAAAAAATTGTGATGTTATCTTGTAGTCCAAGCCCCAAAGTGCAATGTGGGTTTGAATGCATTTCTTCGAATATGTGAAGAGGCACTAGCTGAAATACGGGGCTGAGTTGCTCTTTGAACTAGAATATACATTTCCCCAATCTCTCTGTACTGGATGGTGCATTTCAGAGATTAAACTGATATTAGTTGTTTCATACAGTATGTGGTAAGACAGCAAATGTAGATAGAAGTAAGTAGATATCAATGTCCAAAATCAGATGTAGATATTAGACAAGAAACTGGATCATGTTAAAAAGGTTCTTCTGTGTTCTTGGCTGCTGGTATCCACGTATTTCAAAGATATTGTGATGTTTTCAAAACTAACATCAGGATTTTAGAAATTTCGCTGACATTATAGCTGTGAGTAGGTGAACAAAACTGTTGTGGATCCTCCGGAGGACTGGTAAAAGAAGTGACACACACCCTCAGGGTATGTGTGTGTGTGTGTGTGTGTCTGTGTGTATGTATCGGTATCAGCATTGTAGGTGTGTATTATTGTGGGTGTTTGCGATATGGTGCCCCTTAATGCACTCCCACCCACCGTCCAGGGTGAGTGATCAGGGCAGCCTGTGGAATTGAATCCAGCCAGGTCTGCCCAAACAACAAGCTCTGCAGCAGCCAGAGGGCTCTTTTCATTGCCCCCCTGTCTGTCCCCGAGTATGACTCCTGCTGATGGGATCATAGCTGTGGATCACTACTGCTAATAACACTCCACACCCCGCCTCTCTCTAATTGGCAAGGGGTATTGCCTGCTTCACGCTCACAAATACAGTTCTCCATCGCCATATCGGCACAGGTGGATACCTATCAACTGTGATGATACAGCGTGAAAGAATTGCTTCTTGATCCTTTTTTCCATCTTTTTCGAGATTTTTCTTTTTTGTCGTATTGAAATGTTTAGTCAGTTAATCATTTAAATCAAAATGGCAAGAAAAATGTCAAACATTCTCTAGTTCTTTCTTCTGAGATGTGATTATTTGGTGCTTTTCCCCGGTATGTCAAATTGCACCTAGAATACATTTGAGCTTTAGACTAAAACAAGCAAACAGTAGATCAGTTGATGATGAAAATAATCACCAGTTGCATCACCAGTTGCATCTTTGATATTTGTTCAAATATGAGTTGAGAGCGATCAGAAAGGTGGGGATCAATGATAAAAGGGTCTCCACCTGAAAACTTGAGATGCCTGGTTTACATATGACTTGCGAGCTGGACCAATAAGGATGATTCTTAAATCTAATGATCTAATGAGGAAATAAATCACTACATCAGCCTCTTTAACCACATATGTTTCGTTTTACGGCAAAACGGGTCCCAGCACTCTCATCAACTTTGTTTCCAGCAGTCGTTTTCAGGAAACAAGCTCCGATAAACTCACTGTGCCCTACCTGCCCAGCAGCAAGCAGCACACAGACGAAGACAGAGACGAGCTGGTGGAGAAAGAGCCAGATATTTTTCTCAGGATTTGATGGAAACCAAAACAGAGCTAAGAGGGAAGCGAATAACATTCAACAGGTTTGCAGAAACGACTCAACCTGATTGATAATGTTGCTCTGTGTCTGCTGGATGTGCAAACTCTTTGATAGCCATATAAAACAGTACCATGTCATGTCCACATGTCAGTCCACTTCTTCTGTACGTCCTTTTTCCCCACATGGACTAAAACCAGCTTCAAAGTCATTGTTTATCATGATTTTGCATAATTATGATGTTACTAAAGTATCATATGTCTAAATAAATGATAAACAAGTCAAATCTGAATGAAATCTGTTACAGCATTAGCTCAAAAATAATTGATTTTGATGAATTAAAACATAATTTAGATAAAGACTATGCGAACATTTTACTCACTCTCAGTAACAATTTTTCTTTAAGCATATATTACTATTACTATATATATTTATATATATATTCTTTATACATGGATATCAAGATAAGGCTGAAATAATTATTATTACAGCCATGCAAACAGTAAAACTATTAAGACGCACAAACACAATTCGGCAGCTGCACCTTCATAATTAGCTGAAGAGCCGTTTTGTGCGGTTCTGTACTTGTGTGTGCGTTGCATACTGTACACACTGCAGCCACACATCATGTATCTGTAGCTTTGCTCGTCATATCAGGTGGTATGTTTTGATCTGGGTTCTCTTTGAAGTCAGATGTAATAAATTTGCTCATCAATTACACTGTCTGGCTCAGCCTTCTGTGTGCGTTTTGTTTGGTGTCCGCTTCAGTTAATTAGAACAGAACATGTCGTGTCGTCCTTGAGATAGCAGTTAATAAGTGCGAGTTGTCTGAATCGCTGCCTCGTAATGCCTGCTTTCCTCTGCCAAAAGAAAAAAGCATGCAGAACGGAAGGGTAATTCGGTTTTTGTTACAAATAATGCACAGGCAGTGATTCCTGCACTCTGTGGGTCATCTGTGCATCGAGAGGGCGGCCTCACCGAGAGGTCCCACATGGTACAAATGAATCAGTCCAGTGTTTTCCTAGACCTCACACAAACGCAGGCTTGTTTATGTTGTGCTGATGTGTGAGTCGGTTTGGGATTCTTCGGATTGTTTGAGACTTTACAACGCCTCGATGTTTGAAGTGAAGAGATAGTCTTATGCAACTATCTGATGTTATCAGCTGTTATCAGGCCAGACGCCATTTCCCTGCTGTGTCTGTAACTCATCACAGAGACCTGTTTTAAAGGATTTAGCAGCTCCAACACCCCACGGTGAAAGGCCTGAAAGCACGCAAGGTCCTGGAGTAGGGCCCGGAGACCGCCGGGGTCTTTTGAATGAGCAAATTGAACTTAGGCGTAATTGCTAGAGAGGCATTGATGCGGAATTTCTGGACCAGTAACAATAACTGATATTTGTCTGTCTGTGGTAGTTTATATCAACATGATAACAGATAACATTAAACTTGAAAATTAAAAAATGTGAAGATTACAAAAAAGGGAAAGTTTTCTCTTCCTCTTTAATAGGCAGCAAAGCAATGAACTTGAAGTCGTCTATCTGCAGGTAACATGATTGTACTGATGATACAGTGGTCATTCACAGTCCCAAAATAACCGCATTCCATAGGTTTTTACCTTCAATAACTACATTATCACACTATTGAGCATAATTATATTGGCTACAGATATAACATGCATCTGTATACAAAAATTTGAATTGCTGGACCTTGTGGCAAATATGGAACTGGCCTCTGTCGCTTGTAGGGCTGCAATTAATCATTGTTTTCTTTATCAATGAATTGTTTTTTTTCTATAGTGTCATACTATAAGGACATTAACCTACTGCAAGGTATCGGCTTTCGATGGCTTGTTTGCTCTAAAGAAGAATTTTTAAAAAAAACCCCAAATGAATGTAGTTAATATGTAATAAATTCTCACTTATTGAGGAGACTGGGACCTGCAAATGTTTGGCTTTTATATTTGATAAATGACTCAAAATGAAAAACCAGGGGTCAAAACTGTTGATTAATTGCGAATCAACTTATTGATCAATCAGCGAATTATTTCAGCACTAGAGACTTAATGCGTATCTATTACTAATCTGAAAAATACCGGCAGGCTCTTCTCACTTTTTTCTATTGCTCACCTTTGCAGCCTGCCCTGTATGTACCTAATCAGTTCTTATTTTTGAGCAAGCCCAGGAGCCTGGATAAAAGCTCGCACTGCGATGATGAATGATGATGAATTTAGTGTAGCAGAAACATTTATCGTCTTCTTTCCTGTCCTGTAAATCATCTCGTGACCCCTGGTTCCAGCTTCCCAAATATGAGAATATGCCACTTTTGCTGTTTTATATCATTGATAATCTTTGAGTTTCTGTCTCTGGGTTTTGGACTGTTAAATGGACAAAATAGGGAATTTGAAGTCATCGACTTGGGGTCTTGGAAGCATTTTTAAAACTTATTTCATAATATCTATGATGAAAGTTTGAGAGAAATGTCTTTTAGGACAATAGATATAATTTATATTGAATTCTGCCCATTAAACATAAGTTGAAAAAAAATCCCTCTTTATTAATAGAAAAACAATTGACAGACGAGTCAGTAATGAAAAAAAAAAAACATGTCATAGCTGCAACCATATGTTCAGCATCTCAAAATCAGGACCACATCTCTTGTACACCGAACTGCTTCCCTTACCAAATAGAATGAAAAAAATCACTTCAGACTGACTCACTTTTTTATCTAACAAATTGCTTTTCTATATTCCACACTCACAACAGTTAAGTACAACAGTGTTGATGCTTCACCTTTGGCATTTACATGGTGTTTTGAAACCGTTGTGGGATTGGTTTGCCTGTGAGGCCTGTTGCAACCTGTTCTCAATGATGCACCTGAGCTCAGCCTGTACAGTTACTGTCTAATGTGAAGCCGGTGGCCAAAATTGAGCAGTCTCTTACTCTCTGAGCTTCACTGATCGAGTTGGGTGAATTCAAATCGATACAGGCTCGGGGGGCTCCCAGTTCACGCAGTGACACGGTATCAGGTGGACACAGAGAGAAACGCAGTCGATAATATCGCATTATGGTTTCTCTGTGTGAATGAAGGTGTGGGACCACGGTCGACAGTGCCAAGTCAAATCATAATAGAGTTTCTGCGGGCCAGGCAGAGTGTGTTATTACAGACTGGGGATGTGGAAAGGTATAAAATGGCTGCCTGTGTGTTTGAAGTGGGAGGCTGGTCAGGTTTAGGTCTGTGTGTGTGTGTGTGTGTGTGTGTGTGTGTGTGTGTGTGCGCGCGCGCGCGGGCGTGTATGGCTCAGGACCTCCCAGTGTATCTCATGGATCACACATGTAATTGTACACATGTGACAGCATAGGTGTGTGTGCGTAAGACAAGGAAGAAAGAGGGATACAGGACCGTGCCCGCCCTCAGCGGTGTCTGTCAATCTAACCAAGTACTGTAATAATACTACAGTCCAATTTGCCATTTGCTGACCACTAATAGCCGTGTCTCTGGCCTCGGCCCACTAGCCTTCAGTCAGTCTCACCCCCCAATCAGTCCTGGTCAAATCATACTTGTCTCCTGATTGTTACTGTTACTACAAGTGGCATATAATCGAGATCCACTTTTAGAACCGGCCAACATCTGTTTGATCATCTATTCAGTGAGGTTCAGCTGAAGTTACACAGAAACCTGGTGATTTAAAGTCTTAAAAATGAAAAACGAGGGCAGGGCTGTACTCAGCTCTGCTTTGATGAGACCGGACATTGCTGCCGTATTTCTATGGAAATAAACAGTCGTTTGTCAGAGCTTCACAGTTTTGTCTCAACAGACCAATGCTTATTTTTGGAATGTGTTGAAATTTATCAAGTTGCTGCAGCTACGCACGGTCTTGAATTCTTGAATACTGCATAACTATGTGCTGTGACTGGGGCTGTTACATTTTCAGACTTTATGTGACATAAAAGCACGTCCCTGTTTGTGCAGAAGAAAAACTGCACAGATTGTGAAATCAGGAAAAATCATTGTCAAGCTGATTTCACTGGTACTCCATCAGACATTTGATTGATTTGACTTGATTAATGACTGACTGATTCATTTCTCGATTTCAGTAGTTTTTGAGGACACCTCTACACTAAAACACTGCTGTCAGCCTGCCGCTGACACTCAGGCTGCTTCCCTCTAACTGATCAGTAACCTCTGATTTCAGTTCCGACTGCCCGAGTAACTTAATACCTATTAGCCTCATTTGAGAGAAAGAACTACGTGATTTAAGGACATGAAATAGTAAGTGTCACAATTGTCTACCCCTGATCCCTACCAGGCTTTGTAGAGT
Source organism: Xiphias gladius (assembly GCF_016859285.1). Classification (NCBI taxonomy): domain Eukaryota; kingdom Metazoa; phylum Chordata; class Actinopteri; order Istiophoriformes; family Xiphiidae; genus Xiphias; species Xiphias gladius. The sequence continues at coordinate 22,260,969 of NC_053415.1, read as the reverse complement.
GAAACCTATGTGTTGACACAACATCCTCAAGTCTGCTTACTCACTCGCTCTTGAGCTTTCAACCTCGTCTTATAGACTTCATCAGCTGTTTTCTCAGTTGTCATGGATCTGTAAAATGTAACACTGGCCTTGTCCGAAATCACGGCTTATTTACTATAAAGTGCCCTTTACGTACTTCCTCCCATTATCTGTGAACGTCTGCATTCTGTGTGTAAAATGTATCCACTATATAGTTCTCTCAAATATTATCGCAATGCAATGAAAAAGTATTGTCAACAAAATGTAAACTAACTCCTGCCAATATTTCCACAATGCAATGAGTAGCATTTTATAGAAAGATGACAACTGCAAAATTACACTTTATCAAATTACACACCCCTATCAGTGATAAAGTAAACTACTGGGTGTAATATCATATGGAGGGTAGCGAGTGAGGGAACGAGGGAGTGATAAGTCATAATGTCTACAACTCCGCGACAAAGGAGGAAACTTGATCTGCTGTGATATTCAAAAACAATGGAACAAGCAAATAAGTGGATCTTCGGGGGAGATTGTTTTGTCAGCTGCTGTTTTTGAATGAAAGACAGTAGATATTTTTGGCTTTTATTATGTGATTCAGCCGCGGATGTCTGCACATAAGTTATCGGAAAATAATTTCTTAAAGGAGAAAAGAAAAAAAGACAGGGAAAAAAAATTTCCGTAGGAAGAACAAAAATAATGCACAAGAAAGGCATATAGTCAGTCAGGTATTATACAGGATCTGTTTATCCCTCCCACGATCTCGTAGCTTTCACACAGACACAGGCATTCTCAGCCAGGTTCCTGTTTTGTTTTCTCCTCTCACATCACATCTCAGTTGAAAGTCTCAGAGCTATATGAGTATATCAGATGCTACCTTCCCCTTGGGCACCGTAATGCCTTGATTCCACCACAGCCGCTGATTTGATATCGGACATAATCCAGACAGTACCCTCCATCCTTGCCACCTCATCAGCCCTGTCACTCAACGTTGCCCCCGATCACACACACACACACACACACTCACACTCACACACTTACACCTCACTCATCTGACTCAGAAACAAGAGATGCGTGCCGTGACCCCGCCATCACCCTTTCTTACCAAGAAGATAAGAGAAAAAATATCTTTCATCTCACCCTGTAACCATCTTCGTTGCGCATTCCAGTGTCCTTCCCCCAAGTGTGTTGTCCGCATGTTCCCTTGAGACTCTCATGAGGCCCCCGTTGCCCCTGCCCACCCCCGATTGCAGTGCAGACATTAAAGAGATTGGTGGGGTTGAGCTATTGAGTTGAATTAGACATGGTCAATGTAGACTTGGCTGTACCAAACCCCCCGAGGGCAACAGTGGGAGAGGTTGAATAGGATGGGAATATGGTGGCAATATGCAACCGTAGTGTGTTGTCAGCATTTGTCACGATGTTGTAAAGCTGGTTTGATTTGTTGGTTTGATTAAACAGAGACACATGTAAACAGGTATGTGCTGCAAAAGGTTTTTTTTTTTTATGCACTTCTTCAAGTGAGCAGAAACAACGACATAAAATGACAAGTGTGAAATTAGCTCTGCTGCATTTTGTTCTGTTATAAACCTGCCGGATTTACACCCAGAATTGGAGGCACTGATCTTGTATTTAGTTTTTCGAGGAAACAGGTGTTATTTCCGTCTGCTGTAATTCATTTTTGTGCGTGAGAGAGAATTCCTGTGAGCTTTTGGATGAGGAAATATTGGTATTCCTGTGCCATAAATGCTAATGATGAGCGTTGGGAGGATCGCAGCAGGCTCTGTGGGAACAACATATTTTTCATTCACTTAAAGCTCTGTAGGGGCTTAACTTGAAATCCTCCTAAAAGATGCTTAACAATGATGTCTAATCACTTCTAACGAATCAAAGAAAAAGGGAAAAAACTCCCACTCTGGGAGCTTCTCTGCTGAAATTACCAATCAAATGTGTTGTCTGTTATCTGTGATGACAAATTTTTCTAAAAGCAATAAACACAGATTTTTTTTACTGTTCTGGTCATAGAGACTCCCTTCCTCAAGTAGGCAATATTCTTACACAGGTGGCAACAGACTCCCAGTGGGCCAGAAGCAATTTAATCACTGTCGTAATAGATTTGGATGAGATTGTGCTGAGGGACTTAGCATTGACTTAATTAGAGGTACTCCCCCATGCAGGCTAGGTCGAAATGAAGAGGCAAACGGACACCAAAGGTGCCGTGGACTCTGGAAACTCCTGGTCCATAACTCGAGCGATGGAAGAATGAACTGAGGGGGCAGAGTGCAAAGCAAATAAGGAGTGATAAATGGAGGAGAGGGTTAAAAATGAGATACGGGGAGCTTTTAACGACTGGTACGAGAAGGATCGGCACATCTGCCGAGAGGCCCTTCTGCTTGGAGGAATGTGACGTGGTCTGACAATTGCAGGGACGTATTTTGGAAAGCAAGAGTTATGCCCCCCCCGTTCGACCTTTTTCCCTGGATCTTTTCTTTAGTTCAAGGTGAATGACATGTGGAGCCAAGGCACCTTAGAGATGACAAGTGAGTCGGTTTACTCGCTGAAACCTAATATATACACTGATCAGCCAATCATTGAAACCAGTTACTGGTTTTCAAACCACTTACTGGTTTCAATTGTTTTGGCCAATTGACGTATATACTACTATCACTTCATTTTAACACATTTTGCTCACATTTTCCTACTTCAAGCTTCTCATTGTCCCAAGCACTTCACTTCCTCACACTGTGTTACGGCAGCGGGAAGTGCGCCCATCCGGCTCCCTCCCGGGAGACTGTTGAGGTCTGTGCCGAAACACACTCAACCTGGTTCCTGCAGCTTGACTACCCAACTTGCTGCTCTGTTGCCATAGATACATGCTGGCATTGGCAGGGACATACTAGAGCCTGTGCTAAGGAAAGGTTGAGATTCACCGACTGCCATCTGGATAAAGAGTAGAAATGATTTTTTAAAGAGGAGAGCTTATCTTGTTTATCTAAGTTGAGCTTTCCAAAATTATCTTTGCACCAAGGCACTGTAGTCTTTCTTATTATAAGCCACTGGGAGCGAAAAACTGAGATGTTGTACTGCTTTGGGTTGTTTACAACAAGCTGCACCATGCTGAAGCATCCCAGTGAGATAATAATGCAGTACACCTTGACAGGAAATACACAGCCTCTAGCTTTTGAACATTTAGGTCAAATTGTGTGCCTACCGTAAAAGTACAAAGCCAGAGGTGAGAGAGTACATTTACTCAAATGTTGTCTTTCATTACAGTTTTAAGGAGGTGCTACTTTATGCAATGTTCCTCTGTCTCCAAATGAAAGCAAAGATAGCAGCCCGAGGGAACAACGTTGCAAACTGGAATATTATTTCATTCAGATGGTTAGAAGAGTAATGTGGGTTTATTCCAAGTCTGTGGCTCTTGTGCAGCAAGCTGCGACCCCCTCATCACACACCCCTCTCTGTATGTAGAGAGGGGTACAGTACAGAGACTGGAAATTTTTCACAGTTCACTGACTGCAGGACTTTTACTTGGAGGATTTTTGCATTGTGATGTTCTTCCTCCTCTGCAAACACGGTTTTCACAGCAGTAGGGTAGTAAATCTCTCTCCTCACTGGTCACTGGTTATTGACTAAGAGACGTGCCTGGACATCCATTAGTCCAATCTACACGAGTACCCTGTAAGTCCTCAGCATATAGTGCACCTTTAATGTATCTGGCAGGATGTCTGTGCAAACAGTTGCTCAGTGAGTCTCTTTAAAGGCTGTGTGTATGCACATGTGTGTGCCTCGATTTATTGGGAGAGCTTCCTCAAAGGTATAGATCCTCCTGATTCCTTGCTGACAAACTGTTGCTAATCCTAAACACAGCAGGACGGGAAATTGGATGGACTCTATCAGGCCTCTTTGGAGTGGCCTTAAAGAGCCTTGCTTGGTAAACAGTACACACACACACTTGCATACAAATGCACACACACACACACACACGCTCAGGAGTGGATGTTGGCACACAGCATGCATTAGTTCTGCCCACTCGCTGTGACCCAATAAGGAATGTGACCAGCTGTCCATGGCTGGATTTTGCCAGTTTTCAGAGCTGAGGTGTGTGGTGTGTGTGCGTGTGTGTGTGTGTGTGAGTTTGTGTGTGTGTGTAAGTTTGTGTGTGTGCTCATCTCTGTTTCCTTTAGTGTATGACATGACATTTCTTCAGAAATTTTAGACATCCACGCACTAACCTCATCCTGCTGATGACAGTATGGTTCCCTGTTTGTGTGTCCATGCCGAGATAACTCACCCACCAAAGTCTTACTTTACAGTAGAGTCCCGGTCATCTGTCACGATGTCTCGACCTTCTTGCCAGCGAGTCCAGCTTTTAGTCTAAAGAGAGTCAGAGAATCAGCCTTTGCCTTTTGCCTTTTGAATTACTGCTCCTGCAGATAATAGAAATAAAAGAATAAGGGTTTTCTAGTTGGTAAACCTCATGCCCTTTAAACTTAATGTTCATGATTTGATGTCACCCAGGAACCTTTATCGTGTATCATCCCACACTGTCTCTCTCCCCATGTTTCATATCACTTTCTGCTGTCAGGAGTTGAAAATGTCAGAAAAATAAAAATGAATGTAGAGTCTGCTGAGGGAATGATTTTCTATACCATTTATACTGAGGAAGCTCTCTCTTTAATATCTCTGGTTTTATTATACTGCTAGTCAAACCCCAGTCTCCTGGGTGAAAGTTCTGTGCTTGAGCCATTCATCCACCACAACCTCTTCTGTATATGGACTTTGTCTCTCTTTATACTACCTCACCTGACCTCCTAAAGCCTTTCTGCTTGAAAGTAGTTTTTATTAAGTGGCTGATGGCGGCACACATTTAGAAAGCCACCTGGCGTGGGCCGCTGATTGAATGCTGCGTTGCAACAATCTACACTATCCTGCACACCATACGGGTAGCCGAATATCTGCCGTGTGAAAATAATGCACCCAGGGGAAAGTAAACACTAAAACTAACTGGTCGAGCCAAAAAACGGAATATGAGGAATAAGGAAAGTAACAGTTTAGAAGATAAATACGGGCACCGGTCTATGCAAAGCCTCAGAAGTAACCAGAAAAGTCTTTACTGTAAATCAGCTATGAAACAGACAACCAATACGGATATGCTAAATTTGGCAACATATTGGCCTACTTGCTACAATATTCTGAACAACAGAAGTTGCTCTGCTTCACTTTGGTTGAAGCAGGTATCAGTGCTATTTAATTAGAAAAAAATATGACTTAAGAGCTTTTTGGCATGTTACTCAAAATTAAGACGAGATTAAAAAATTAATCATGAAGCCAAAACGAAGGTTGAATATTACTAAAAACATACACACTGAAAATTCTGACAAAACATTTTTGTTTTGATGCCCAGCCCTAAACATCTAATCAGCTCATCAGTTATGTAGATTCAATGTTATTCACTCGACTTTGCTTGAATGCAATGACTAAAAAAAAATGAAAAAATTAAAAAATGAAATGGCAAAATACCTTGTTTTTAATTGTCCTCCTTAATCCCCCTTAAAAAAATACACCATTGAAACCATAAAAGTTTTGTTATTTGAAACTGCTATAAAACAACTGATGCTGCTGTTTTTCTTGGGACGAAAGTCTCAGAGTTTCAGATACTGTGTGTGTGTGTCATCAGAAATGCTGTGCCTTTCATGATTCACATGTTTATTATATAAAAGGAAAACTAAAATGAACCAAAGGTTGAACCTTGAGGGACACCACATATAATAAAGTGAAAAAGACATTTTTCCATCATTCAAGTATAAAGTGAGGTAGTCTAATGTGGAATCCAGATGGTTCCCACTAGCTGTCTCTATAGCCTAATGAGGATACTATGAGGTACAATGTCAAAAGCTGGACTCATGTCAAGACGCGATAACACAGATCATTTACCGTCATCTGCATTC